>NC_091984.1:153850087-154155076 GCF_044704955.1 Pristiophorus japonicus | reverse complement strand
CTCCCTTGGATTTGACACCTTATCTAATTTCCCTTGTTAGCCACTGTTGAGACACCTTTCTTTATTATTCTTAAGCCACACAGGGATGTACAATTGTTGCAGTACATCCATGTGATATTTAAATTTCTGCCATTGACTATCCACCGTCATCCCTTTAAGTATCATTCACCAGTCTATCCAAGCTAATTCACATCTTATACCATCGAAGTTTTCTTCCATATGTCCAGGAACCTAGCCTCTGAATTAACTGTGTAATTCTCCGTTGTGATTAAAAATTCTGCCATATTATGGTCATTCATCACCAAGGGGCCCAAGATTGTTAATTAATCCTCTCTCATTACACAAGACCGAGTCTAGGATGGCCTGCTCTCTAGTTGGTCACTCGACATATTGGTCGAGAAAGCCGTCCCTTATACAGTCCAGGAAATCCCCCTCCACAGTATTGCTACCAGTTTGGTTAGCCCAATTAATATGTAGATTAAAGTCACCCATGATAACTGCTTTAACCTTATTGCACACGTCCCTAATTTCCTGTTTGATGCCATCCACAACCTCCCTACTACTGGTTGGCGGTCTGTACACAACTCCCACTAACGTTTTCTGCCCTTTGGTGTTTCGCAGCACTACCCATATAGATTCCACATCATCCACGCTAATGTCCTTCCTTACTATTACATTAATCTCCTCTTAACCAATAATGCTACCCCACGTCATTTTCCTTCCTGTTTGTCCTTCCTGAATATTGAGTACCCCTGGATGTTGAGTTTCCAGCCTTGGTCACCCTGGAGCCATGTCTCTGTAGTCCCAATTACATCATATCTGTTAACAGCTATCTGCGCTGTCATATAAAAATAGAAACACAGAAAATTGTTGTAGTTCATCCATGTGATATTTAAATGTCTGCCATTGACTATGCACCGTCAACCCTTTAAGTATCATTCACCAGTCTATCCAAGCTAATTCACATCTTATACCATCGAAGTTTCCTTTCATTATGTCCAGGAACCTAGTCTCTGAATTAACTGTGTAAGGATTAGGCCATTCGGCCCTTCGAGCCTGCACCGCCATTCAATATGATCATGGCTGATCATGCATTTCAGTACCCCATTCCTGCTTTCACTCCATACCACTTGATCCCTTTAGCCGTGAGGGCCACATCTAATTCATCCACCACCCTAAGTTGAGGAAGTACATCGGAGAGGGCGCTGAGTGCCTCGAGTCACATCGCCAAGAAAATGCAGAAAACAAATGCATGCAGCAGAAAGAACATGCAGCAGTCCTGTCCCATCCTTCCTTACCTTCAACGACTGTATGTCCCACCAGTGGCAGTGACTGTGCTTCCCGCATTGTACTGCCCAGCCACCTAAGGACATATTCTATGAGTGGAAGCAAGCTTTCCTGGATTCGGAGGGAATGCCTATGATGATGATGTTCAGAGGACCAATGACCCACCGGGAATTGCGCGGAGATGGCTGAGGGTCAGTCGGCCGATGAACACTGTACAGAGGCAGGAAATCTGGTGAGGCAGGTGCTATGTCAGACACACTGAGCACTGGTGCGCGTATTGCCAGCTCTGAATGAGGCGGTGAAGGGTTCGAGCCCCAGTACAGACAGTGAGTGGAGACGGGTGTGCCCACCTTCAATACTGGGCTGACATCTAACAGGTTAGTGGTGTCAGATGGGAGCGGGCAGGGTGCTGAAGCGAAGGGGTAGGAGTGCTCCGGCATTTTGGTCGTAGCTCCCCTGGGGGGCAATATTCCAAAGTTGCAAATGGCGAGGGGTCCAATGGAGAACCACTTCAGCTGCTCTGTCCCAATGAATGGCTCCTGGATCTCAGGCATTGAGTCAGGATCTGCCCGAAAGCCCAAGCCCCACCATTATACACCCACATTGCCAAACTTTGTACCACTTTATGACGCATGGATATTTCCGCAGAGATAACTCTGAAACATTTTGATTTCTGCACAGCCTGTCCGAGATGGAAGTGGAGAAGATCGATCGTTTGATTAGCGAGTTGCTGTGTGCAGTCTTCCTCCAGATGGTTGAAGATCTGAGAGCACAAGAATAGTCGTGTTCACTGTCAGCTGCAGCTTGTGCTGGATGACTTGTTTCTTGTCCTACATCAAGCCCAATCATTCACTCTTTGTATTTCTCTGTTAAAATGCAGACAGTAGGTCATGTGTTATGTAGCAGTGTCTCTTGTTTAACTCTTCTTTACTCGGTTTGTATCCACCTTTAGATGGACGTTTCTGAGTTTCAAGATTTACGTTCTCGTGACTGAACACAAATATATAATAAATATACAACTTTTCTGAGCAACTTTCGAGTGCTTTCTGATTTATTGGGCTCTGCTTACCCCAAGCAATGCGGGAAAATCTCTCCACCATATACTATATATCGTGAGGTGAAGAGTAGTCCGGATCCATTTCTGGGCGAGTTCACAAACTTTGCAGAAGGTCACTTATTTGCATATTTCAATTGATCCAGCGCTGCTATCAGGCAACCGCCGGTGACGACTAATTCCAGTGAGGACCAATGTGGCGGGCTGGATGGGGCACAGAAACTTGAGCTCAGCAATCTGTGCACGTTGCACCTGTTTCATGCCTGAAATACGGGCTAAACACGTGCCAATTGCTACCTGTTATCTCTCTGCGCACTTTCCATTATCAATCCACGCCCAAATTTATAAGGATGTGTCTATTTGCAATGCCAAATTTCGGATTGGGTCCCATTGTAGGACAATACCTGATTGCTGATTGGCCCCTTGGAAGATAAAACATATCCAGCTATTTCTCTGGAATGTGTCAATTCTAATTGAAAAGTGCAAATTCGAGCCATTCTGACTGACGACTCTGGACAGAGGGGAGCTCACTTAGAACAGGCAGGTGTCTAAATCTCCACTCGCAATATACGACTCAGGCGCCTTCAGCTCCGGCAGATGTTCTTTTAATTTTCTTGCAGCAAGGGAAAAGTCTCATTCAGTCAACGGCTAAGTGAAGACCTCCAAAATGGTACAGTTTCACGAGATATTTATACAGTAAAAAAACAAGCTATGGCTTCTTCCTGTGTATTGGCTCTGTTTTGCAATCAGTGAATACAGACGAAGAGTTAATTATCACATCCTTGTCCTGACATGGTTTCCAAATGTCTCCTTTTGTCAGCGTTATTGGCCAGTCAGCCATTACTCGATGAGAGTGCGACAATTTGCTATTACCTGCCTTACATTGTGTCAGGATTGTCCAGTTTCTTGTCAGTTATCTTTTTGCATAAAATGGTTGAATTCTGTATAAGAGGTAATGGCTGGTAGTTAGAGTATGTCAAAAAGGGGCGGGGGGGAATGGACTTGTGCTGTATGGACAATACAGGAGAGCACCACGGGTGGTACCTTTCTCAGCAGGACAGTCTCCATGTGGTCTGGCGGCTATTGATCAGCTATCAGCTGTTCCAAGCCAGGTTCAGCTGTTTATGCAAACCGACCGTCTCTTGCAGAAATTGCTAGAAGGACAAGGACTCTATTTTGTTTTATATCTAAAAAAGGTACAAAATACAGTGGGATACAGCTAAGATAAAAATACATTTCCACATCGGGCTCACAAGTTAATATCTTCTCTGCGCTCATTAAACAAGTTCCTGCGCCCCACCCCCCTAAGTTCCTGACTTCCCCCTGCCCAAGTTAGTTGCTCAAAAATGTATGACCTCGCCCAACAAGTTCCTGATCTCTTTCCCTCACCATAAATGGACGATTGTGTGTGTGGGTCATGGATTGTTAACAGGTTTATTGAGTATGAATGAAGCGGGACACTGCCGGGACTTCCGGATTTCATCCAGTCCAATGATGTCACTTGTCACACACGCACCGAGCTTTCTCATAATACAGCCAGGTGTAGGGGGTGGAGGGAGAACATGGTGCAGGTGTAAGGGGGTGGAATTGGAAGGACATGATCCATCTTACCATCTGGATCCCGTTTTCGCTCTCAAACCTCCCCTGTAGACATGGATCATATTCTTCCCCCATCCCCACTCTGCTCTGCATGCTCTTTACCACCGCCCCCCTCCGCCACAGTTTCTGACATCCTTTCAACTCCAGTTCCTCTCGCCCCCGTCCAATTCCCTCTCTTCTCCCCCCGGCCAACAACGGATGCTGTTGTCCCATGGAACCAAGGGAAACCTGGCTTACTGCAGGCCGAAACCATTGGGTGATGCACGTGTGTAGCTCCCGGACACTGCATGCAGGCACAGACGGCCATGCACAATGTTCCTGCAAATAATCGCCCCACATCCAGAATGACAACTGGCGATGTAAACCAGTCACGCTGGAACTGCACCATCCACCAGTGGCAGCGCTGCAGAACAATTTCTTAGGGGAGAATGTGAAATGCGGTCAGAATGGGGTAGACATTGTGATACACTGTGCCTGTTTTCCAAGATTGGATATTGGACAAGTAGATTCGCCACACAGTGGCAGTTCAGAGATTGAGAGAGCTGGGATAGAGATAGGGCTGGGTATCGTCAGTGTCCATGCGGAACCTGACCACAGGTCGATCGACGATGTCACTGAGGTGCAGCATGTACATGAGGAAGAGTAGACAGAATCATGGGGCGACTCTGCAGGTGACGACGCCAGGGTATGAAGAGAAGTCATTGCGGTTGTAGGACGTCAATCATCACAGTCGCAGGACATTGCTGCTGGAGTTCCTCGGGGCAGTTTCCAAGGCCCAACCATCTTCATTTGCTTCATCAATGACCTTCCTTCCATCATATGGTCAGAAGTGGGGATGTTCGCTGATGATTGCACAGCGTTCAGTTCCATTCACAACTCCTCAGATAATGGAGCAGTCCATGCTGGCATACAGCAAGACGTGGACAACATTCAGCCTTGGGCTGATAACTGGCAAATAACTTTCATGCCACACAAGTGCAAGACAATTACCATCTCCAACAAGTGAGAGTCTAACCACTGCCCTTTGACATTCAATGGCATTACCATTATCAGATCCACTACCATCAAAATCTGGGGTCGCCATTGACCAGAAACCTAACTGGATTAACCACATAAATACAGTGGCAACAGGAGCAGGTCAGAGGCTGGTTATTCTGCGGTGAGTGCCTCACCTCCTGACTCCCCAAAGCCTTTCCATCATCTACAAGGCACAAGTCAGGAGTGTGATGGAATAATCTCCACTTGCCTGGATGAGTGCAGCTCCCACAACACTCGACATCATCCAGGACAAAGCAGCCCGCTTGATTGGCACCCCATCCACCAACCTCAACAGTCACTCTCTCCACCACCGGCGCACCATGGATGCAGTGTGTACCATCTACAAGATGCACTGTAGCAATTCGCCAAGGCTTCGTCGGCAGCACCTCCCAAACCCGCGAACTCTACCACCTAGAAGGACAATGGCAGCAGGCGCATGGGAACACCACCACGTTACGCTCGCAGTTACACACATGGGGCAGTTGGCCCTGCGCTAAACATCCAACTTTTCTATTGACACCGCCCAGTCCTTCGCTATAAGTACTCTCTTGGCCATTTCCTAACACTGGAGTGCGCAGCATCCAGCCTATCGCAGGGATGGAAACTCGATTGGAGAAATTGAAACACGGAGCTGTGAGAAAGTGGGTTGCGGATTTGGGAGGTGGCAACATGTTGAGGGAGATTGGAGTTGGGATGGAAGTTTACAAATTCAAAGGGATTTGGATGAAGAGGGCATTGAGTGGTCCAGTACCTGAGGAGAGAGAGGCATTTAGAACATCAGTTGGCATAGGACTAGGCAGAGGAGGTGGATCGTCTGTATATTAGTGGGAATTGTTCAAAGTAGCAGGAGCTGGGTCACAGGGACAAGATGGTCGGAGAGCATGAGGGGAGAGAGGAGAGAAAGATGAGAGCTCACGGCTAAGGCAGGGGGAGCACAGAAATATAGAAACATAGAAAATAGTTGCAGGCGTGGGCCATTCGGCACTCGGAGCCTGCAGCGGCATTCAATAAAGACTTGGCTGATCATTCCCTCAGTACCCCTTTCCTGCTTTCTCTCCATACACCTTGATACCCTTAGCCGTAAGGGCCATATCTAACTCCCTCTTGAATATATCTAATGAACTGACATCAACAACTCTCTGCCGCAGGGAATTCCATAGGTTAACAACTCTCTGTGTAAAGAAGTTTCTCCTCATCTCAGTACTAAATGACCTACCCATTATCCTTAGACTATGTCCCCTGGTTCTGGAGTTCTCCAACATCGGGAACATTCTTCCCGCATCTAATCTGTCCAATCCCTTCAGAATCTTATGCGTTTCTTTGAGATCCCCTCTCATCCTTCTAAACTCCTGTGAATAGAGGCCTAGTTGATCAGTTTCTCCTCACGTGACAGTCAAGCCAACCCTGGAATCAGTCTGGTGAACCTTTGCTGCATTTCCTCAGATTAGGAGACCAAAACTGAACACAATATTCCAGGTGAGGTCTCACTAAGGCCCTGTACAACTGCAGCAAGACCTCCGTGCTCCTATACTCAAATCCACTAGCTATGAAGGCCAACATACAATTTTCCTTCTTTACCGCCTGCTGTACCTGCATGCCTTCTCTCAATGACAGGTCTCTGGGTCTCGTTGCACCTCCCATTTTCCTAATCTGCCACCATTCAGATAATATTCTGCTTTCGTGTTTTTGCCCCCAAACTGGATAACCTCACATTTATATACATTCTACTGCATTTGCCAAGCTTTTGTCCACTCACCTATTCTGTCCAAATCACCCTGCAGCCTCTTCAAGTCCTCCTCACAGCTCATACCGCCACCCAGTTTAGTGTCACCTGCAAACTTGGAGATATTACACTCAATTCCTTCATCTAAATCGTTAATATATATTGTCAAAAGCTGGGGTCCCAGCACTGAGCCCTGCGGCACTCCACTAGTCACTGCCGTCCATTCTGAAAAGCACCAGTTTATCCCGACTCTCTGCTTCCTGTCTGCCAACCAGTTCTCTATCCACAGCAAGACATTATCCCCAATACCATGCGCTTTGATTTTGCACACCAATCACTTGTGCGGGACCTTGTCAAAAGCCTTTTGAAAGTCCAAATACACCTCATCACTTTTCCACTCTGCTAGTTACATCCTCAGAAAATTCCAGAAGATTCGTCAAGCACGATTTCCCTTTCATAAATCCATGCTGACTTGGTTCGATCCTGTCACTCCTTTCCAAATGTGCTGTTATTTCATCCTCAATGATTGATTCCAACATTTTCCCCACGACTGCTGTCTGGCTAACCTGTCTATAATTACCCGTTTTCTCTCTCCTCCTTTTTTTAAAAAGTGGTGTTACATTAGCTACCCTCCAGTCCATAGAGACTGATCCAAAGTTGTGCGACTGTTGGAAAACGATCTGAGATGCAGACTATCAGGCCACGGTTATTTATCGGCCTTCAAACCCTTCAATTTCCCGAACACAATGTCCCGCTTTATAAGGATATCCTTCAGTTTCTCCTTCTCACTAGACCCACTGTCCCCTAGTACATTCAGAACGTTATTTGTGTCTTCCTTCGTGAAAAAAGAACCGAAGTATTGGTTCAATTGGTCTGCTATTTCTTTGTTCCCCGTTATAAATTCACCTGTATCCGACTGCAAGGGACCTATGTTTGTCTTCGCTAATCCTTTTCTCGTCACATATTTACAGAAGCTTTTGCAGTCAGTTTTTATGTTCCCTGCAAGCTTCCTCTGGTACTCTATTTTCTCCCTCTTTCTAAACCCTTACTCCTCCTGTGAT
The DNA here is from genome assembly GCF_044704955.1 of Pristiophorus japonicus. Taxonomy (NCBI): domain Eukaryota; kingdom Metazoa; phylum Chordata; class Chondrichthyes; family Pristiophoridae; genus Pristiophorus; species Pristiophorus japonicus. The sequence goes on along the minus strand of NC_091984.1, from coordinate 154,147,314 downwards.
GAATTCTAAATTTCTCCCAGTCCTCCGGTTTGTTGCTTTTCTGGCCAATTTATATGCCTCTTCCTTCGCTTTAACACTATCTTTAATTTGCCTTGTTAAACATGGTTCAGCTACCTTCCCCGTTTTATTTTATACTCCAGACAGGGATGTATAATTGCTGAAGTACATCAATGTGATCTTTACACGTGTGCCATTGCTTATCCACCGTCAACCCTTTAAGTATCCTGTGCCAGTCTATTCTAGCCAACGCCTCATACTGTCGAAGTTACCTTTCCTTAAGTTCAGGACCATAGTTTCTGAATTAAATGTGTCACTATCCATCTTAATAAAGAATTCTACCATATTATGGTCACTCTTCCCCAACGTGCCTGGCACAATAAGATTGCAAATTAGTCCCTTGTCATTACACTTGAGCAGTGTTGCAAGAGGGAGGGATTCAAATTCCGAGGACTTTGGAATCAGTTGTGAGGGAAGTGGGACCTTTACAAAAGGGACTGTCTGCACTTGGGCAGGACTGGAACTGATGTCCGAGGGGTAACATTTGCTAATGCAATTCGGGACTGTTTAAACTAATATGGCAGGGGGATGGGAACCTATGCAGCGAGACAGGGCGAAATAATATGGAGTTAGAAACAGATGGTAGAAAGGAAAAAAGCAATAGTGGAAGGCCGAATAAACAAAGGCAAGAAGCAAAAAGGGCAACACTACATCATAATTTTAAAAGGACAAAGGGTGTTAAAAAAACAAGCCTGAAAGCTGTGTGTATTAATACAAGGCGTATCTGTAATAAAGTGGATGAATAAACTGTGCAAATAGATGTTAACAGATATAATATGATTGGGATTACAGAGACGTGGCTCCAGGATGATCAGAGTTGGGAACTCAACATCCAAGGGTATTCGTCATTCAGGAAGGATAGAAGTAAAGGAAAAGGAGGTGGGGTAGCAATGCTGGTTAAAGAGGAGATTAATGTAATAGATAGGAAGGATATTAGCTTCGATGATGTGGAATCTATATGGGCAGAGCTGCAGTACAGCAAATGGCAAAAAACGTTGGTGAGATTTGTGTACAGACCTCCAAACAGTAGTAGTGATGTTGGGGAAGGCATCAAACAGGAAATTAGGGGTGCATGTAATAAAGGTACAGCAGTCGTCATGGGTGACTTTAACATGCATTTTGATTGGGCTAACCAAACTGGAAGCAATACGGTAGAGGAAGATTTCCTGGAGTGCATAAGGGATATTTTTCCCGGCCAATATGTCGAGGAACCCACTATGGGGGAGGTCATCTTAGACTGGGTGTTGTGTAATGGGAGATGATTAATTAGAAATCTCGTTCTGCGAGGCCCCTTGGGGAAGAGTGACCATAATATGGTGGAATTCTACATTAGGATGGAGAATGAAACAGTTAATTCAGAGACCATGGTCCAGAACTTAAAGCAGGGCAACTTTGAAGATATGAGGCGTGAATTGGCTAGGATAGAATGGTGTATGATACTTAAGGGGTTGACAGTGGGTGGGCAATGGCAGACCACATGGATGAACTACAACAATTATACATCCTGTCTGTCTTAAAATTAAAAAAGGGAAGGTGGCACAACCGTGGCTATCAAGGGAAATCAGGGATAGTATTAAAGCCAAGGAAGTTGCATACAAATTGGCCAGAAATAGCAGCGAACCCGGGGACTGGGAGTAATTTAGAACTCAGCAGAGGAGGACACAGGGTTTGATATGGGCAGGGAAAATAGACTATGAGCGGAAGCTTGCAGGGAACATTAAGGCGGACTGCAAAAGCGTCTATAGATATGTGAAAAGAAAAAGGTGAGTAAAGACAAATGTAGGTCCCCTGCAGTCAGAATCAGGGGAAGTCATAACGGGGAACAAATAAATGGCAGACCAATTGAACAAGTACTTTGGTTCGGTATTCACTAAGGAGGACAGAAACAACCTTCCGGATATAAAAGGGGTCAGAGAGTCTATTGAGAAGGTGGAATTGCGGGAAATCTTTATTAATCGGGAAATTATGTTGGGGAAATTGATGGGATTGAAGGCCGATAAATCCCCAGGGCCTGATGGAATGCATCCCAGAGTACTTAAGGAGTTGGCCTTGGAAATAGCGGATGCATTTACAGTCATTTTCCAACATTCCATAGACTCTGGATCAGTTCCTATGCAGTGGAAGGTAGCCAATGTAAACCCACTTTTTTAAAAAAAGGAGGGAGAGAGAAAATAGGCAATTATAGACCAGTCAGCCTGACATCGGTAGTGGGAAAATAATGGAACCAATTATTAAAGATATCATAGCAGCGCATTTGGAAAGAGGTGACATGATAGGTCCAAGACAGCATGGATTTGTGAAAGGGAAATCATGCTTGACAAATCTTCTGGAATTTTTTGAGGATGTTTCCAGTAGAGTGGACAAGGGAGAACCAGTTGACGTGGTTTATTTGGACTTTCAGAAGGTTTTCGACAAGGTCGCACACAAGAGATTAATGTACAAAGTTAAAACACATGGGATTGGGGGTAGTTTGCTGACGAGGATTGAGAACTGGTTGGCAGAAAGGAAGCAAAGAGTAAAAGTAAATGCGTATATTCCAGAATGGCAGGCAGTGACTAGTGGGCTACCGCAAGGTTCTGTGCTGGGGCCCCAGCTGTTTACTTTGTACATAAATGATTTGGTCGAGGGGATTAAATGTCGTATCTCCAAATTTGCTGATGACACTAAGTTCGGTGGCAGTGTGAGCTGCGAAGAGGATGCTATGAGGCTGCAGAGTGACATCGATAGGTTAGGTGAGTGGACAAAAGCATGGCAGATGAAGTATAATGTGGATAAATGTGAGGTTATCCACTTTGGTCGTAAAAACAGAGAGACAGACTATTATCTGAATAATGACAGATTAGGAAAAGGGGAGGTGCAATGAGACCTGGGTGTCATGGTACATCAGTCATTGAAGGTTGACATGCAGATACAGCAGGCGGTCAAGAAAGCAAATGGCATGTTGGTTTTCATAGCGAGGGGATTTGAGTACAGGGGCAGTGAGGTGTTACAATAGTTGTACAGGGCCTTGGTGAGGCCACACCTGGAGTATTGTGTACAGTTTTACTCTCCTAACTTGAGGAAATACATTCTTGCTATTGAGGGAGTGCAGCGAAGGTTCACCAGACTGATTCCCGGGATGGCGGGACTGACATATCAAGAAAGACTGGATAATTGGGCTTGTATTCTCTGGAGTTCAGAAGAATGAGAGGGGATCTCATCGAAACGTTTAAAATTCTGACGGGTTTAGACAGGTTAGATGCAGAAAGAATGTTCCCAATGTTGGGGAAGTCCAGAACCAGGGGTCACATGCTAAGGATAATGGGTAAGGCATTTAGGACTGAGATGAGGAGAAACTTCTTCACCCAGAGAGTGGTGAACCTGTGGAATTCTTTACCACAGAAACTTGTTGAGGCCAATTCACTAAATATATTCAAAAAGGAGTTAGATGTAGTCCTTACTACTCGGGGAATCAAGGTGTATGGCGAGAAAGCAGGAATGGGGTCCTAAAGTTGCATGTTCAGTCATTAACTCATTGAATGGTGGTGCATGCTCGAAGGGCCGAATGCCGTACTCCTGCACTTATTTTCTATGTTTCTATGGTTCTATCTCCCACTCTAGGATGGAATGCCCTCGAGGTGGTTCCTCGACATATTCGTCTAGAAAACCATTCCTCCAGAAAATCCTCCACAACCGCATTGCTACCAGTTTGGCTAGCCCAATCAATATGTAGATTAAAGTCGTCCATGATAACTGCTGTACCATTATTGCACAATTCCCTTATTTCTTTTTTGATGCTGTCCCCAACCTCACTACGACTGTTTGGTGGTCTGTACACAACTCCCACTGGCGTGTTCTGTCCTTTGGAATTCCGTAGCTCCACACATAACAATTCCACACCATCCAGGCTAACGTCCCTCCTTATTTTGCATTAATTTCCTCTTTCACCAGCAACGCCACCCGGCCTCCTTTTCTTTTCTGCCTATCCTTCCTAAATGTTGAATAACGCTGGATGTTGAGTTCCCAGCCTTGGTCACCCTGGAGCCATGTCTCTGTGATGCCAATTACATCGTATCCATTAACTGCTATCGTGCAGTTACTTTGTGCAATTTATTCCGCATAATCCTCGCATTGAGGCACAGAGCCTTCAGGCTTGTATTTGTAACACACTTTGCCCCTTTAGAATGTTTCTTTAATGTGGCTCTTTTTCTTTTTTACCGTGGCTTTATCTGCTCTCCCCATTCACTATTCTTCTTTCTATCTTTTGCTTCTGCCTCCATTTTATTTTTTCTGTCTCCCTGCAGAGGTTCCCATCCCTCTGGCATGTTAGTTTCACTCCTCCCCAACAACACTAGCAAACACTCGCCCTAGGACATTGGTTCTGGTCCTGCCCAGTTGCAGACCGTCTGCAAAATCTCAGAGGAAGTTTGGCCGGATGCGATGGGGGAAGTCAGGGACCGGGCAAAGGCAGCTGATCAGATGGTCTCAATCTTCGAGACAAAGAAGTTCATGAGCTCCTTTATCAGCTTGTTGTTGGGGGTGAGTGTGGAGGAGGCGAGGGAGAGGGGTTTAAGATGTTTGATATTGGAGAAGTGAAGCTGGGGGTTATCTTTGCATCCCAGGATAGCCCTGATGTAGTGGTGTTTTTTTCAGAGAGCAGAACTCGATAGCATTTAATGCGGTCCATACATACTTGGTGATGGAAGGTAAAACCAGGTGTGCACCAGATATGCTCAGATCACCTCCGCCACCCCGCCACCCACGCCCCGCCCCTTGGACTCAGAAACATAGAATGATAGGAACATAGAAATTTACAGCATAGAAGAAAGGCATTTCGGCCCATCGTATCCACGCTAGCCGACAAAGAACCGTATGGCCCTTGGTCAGGAGCCCTAAATGTTACATATAAACCTATGAACAATGACGGAAAGGCAAAGAGCACCCAGCCCAACCAGTCCGCCTCACCCAACTGCAACACCTCTTGTACTGAAACGTTCTACACTCCACCCGAACCGGAGCCAATTGATCTCCTGCCGGAAGTAAAAACCAGATAAAAACCTCGGTCCATTTAGGGAGAAAACATCGGGGAAAATTCCTCTCCGACCCATCCAGGCGACTGACACTAGTCCAGGAGATCACCCTGGTCGTATTCTATTCCCTGCAGTAATTACCATTATATTTGCTCTGTCCAACACAAGGTCATTCAGCCGAATCGCAATTACCAACTCTAGGTCCGTAAACGTACAGGTTATTGCACTTCAAGTACCCATCCAAACATCTCTTAAAAGCGGTGAGGGTGTCTGCATCCACCACTCTTCCAGGCAGCGAATTCCATATCCCCACAACCCTCTGCGTAAAGAAGCCCCCCCCCCTCAAATCACCTCTAAACCTTCCACCAACCATTTATAACTATGCCCCCTTGTAATAGACACCTCCACCAACGGAAATAGGTCATTACTATCCACCATGTCCAGGCCCCTCAATATTTTGTACATCTCAATGAGGTCTCCTCTCAACATCCTCTGTTTCAACGAGAACAAACCCAGCCTATCCAATCTTTCCACAAAACTGAGATTCTCCATTCGCAGCAGTATCCGAGTAATTCTCCTCTGTAATCTCTCCAGTACAATCACATCCGTCCTATAATACAGTGAACAGAAGTAGTACTCCAGCTATGGCCTAAACAAAGTATTATACAATTTAAGCATAAACTCCCTGCTCTTATATTATATGCCTTGACCAATAAAGGCAAGCATTGCATATGCCTTCTTAACCAACTGGCCTGCTACTTTCAGGGATCTGTGGATAAGCACTCTCAGGTCCCTTTGTTCACCGACACTATTAAGTGGCCTCCTGTTTAATGAATAAACCCTTTCCTTATTAGCCCTCCCGAAGTGCATCACCTCACACTTCTCGGAATTAAATTCCATTTGCCACTGCTTTGCCCACCTCACCAATAGATTGATATCCTCCTGCAGGCCATGACTTTCCTTTTCATTATCAACCACACAGTCACGTTTAGTATCGTTTTCAATCTTCTTAATCATACTCCCTATATTCAATTCTAAATTGTTGACATGTACCACAAAAAGCAAGAGACCCAGTACTGAGCCCTGCGGTACCCCACTGGAAACATCCTTCCAGTCACAAAAACATCCATCAATCATTACCCTTTGCTTCCTCCCTCTGAGCCACTTTTGGATCCAAATTGCCACTTTGCCCTGGATCCCATGGGCTTTAACCTTCATGACCAGTCTACCATGTGGAACTTAAACAAAAGCCTCGCTAAAGTCCATATATACTACATTGTATGCACTACCCTCATCGGCAGTCTTGGTTACCTCTTCAAAAAATGCAATCAGGTTATACAAACACGATGTTCTCTTATCAAATTCGCGCTGACTGTTCCTAATTAATCCTTGCTTTTCCAAATGCAGATTTATCCTGTCTTTCACGATTTTTCCCTATAATTTTCCGACCTCTGAGGTTAGGCTGACAGGCCTATCCCTCTCTCCCTTCTTAACAAAGCGTACTGCATTAGCAATCCTCCAATCCTGCAGCACCATGCTCAGATACAAGGAGGACTGGAAAATGAAGGTCAAGGCCTCTGCTAGTTCCTCTTTTACTTCGCTCAACAGCCTGGGATGCAATTCATCCGGGCCTGGGGACTTATTTACTTTCCAAGCTGCTAAACCCCTTAATACTTCCTCTCTCACTATATTTATTTCATCCAGAATATCACACTCGTCCTCGATAGAAGTATCTGCATTATCCCTTTCCTTTGTGAAAACAGAGGCAAAGTTTTCGTTGAGAACCCTACCAACATCTTCCACCTCCACACAAAGATTACCCTCACGATCTCTAATAGGCCCTACACTTTATTTAGTTGCCCTCTTACACTAAATATATTTATAGAACATCTTATGGTTTTCCTTAATTTTAATGGCCAAGAATTTCTCATGCTCGGTCTTCGCATTCGTAATATCCTTTTTAATTTTACGTCTTAACTTTCTATATTGCTTTAAAGATTGTACAGTCTTTAGCCATTGGTATATGACATAAGCTTTCATTTTTTTCTTAATCCTCACGTGTAAGTCCCTAGACATCCAGGGGGCTCTACAATTGTTATTCCCAGCCTTTTTCTTTACGGGCACATGTATGGTCCAAGCGTTCTGGATATCCTCCTTGACTGTTCCGACACAGATTTATCCACAAGTAACTGTTCCCAGTCCACTATGGCCAAATCACTCATTAACTTGGCAAAATTAGCTCCTCCACAATTCAGCACTTTTATTCCAGGCCTATCCTTGTCCTTATCCATAACCAACTTGGATCTGACTGAATTATGGTCACTGGCACCCAAGTGCTCTCCCACTAATCCCCCTTCAACCTGCCCAGTTTCATTCTCCATACCTCAATCTAAGCTCTCTCGTGTTGGGCTTGCTACATACTGGCTAAAAATGTTCTCGAATGCATTTCAAGAATTCGCACCCTCTATACCCTTCACACTTAATTTGTCCCAATCAATATTTGGATAGTTAAAATCCCTTACTATTACTACTATTAAAGTCTTTGGACTTTAGAGCAATGTTCCTATATATTTTCTCCTCTATCTTCCTCCCACTGTTTGGGGATCTACAATATAGGCCCGGTAGTGTGCTCGGCCATTTTTATTTTTCAATTCGACCCATGGCCTCATTGGTTGATCCGTATAAATTATCATCCCTCCTCACCGCTGTAATAGTTTTTTAATCAATACCGCGATACCACACCCCAACCTTCTACCCCCCTCTCTGTCTTGTCTAAATATCCTGTAGCCAGGAATATTGATCTGCCAAACCTCCCCCTCTTTCAGCAATGTTTCTGTAATGGCTATAATGTCATACTCCCAAGTGTCTACCTGTGTGCTTAGCTCATCCGCCTTATTCATTATACTCCTTGCATTAAAATATACACCATTCAACACAGGAAGACATCCTTGCTCACTACATACTAAGCACTGTTTTCTCTGTCTTACAGTTTCGCTTTCTAGATTCTTGCTATCCAATTTCTTCTTTACTTCCTGCCCTTTTGAATTCATTCCCACATTCCCATCCCCCTGCCAAGCTAGTTTAAACTGTCTCCAACAGCACGAGCAAAACTCCCCGTGAGGATATTGGTCTCGGCGCTATTTCGCTGCAACTCGTCCGGTTTGTACAGGTCCAGTCTCCCCCAGAAGCGGCCCCAATACATCAATAATTTAAGCCCTCCCTCCTACGCCAACTTTACAGCCTCGTGTTCATCCTCTCTATCCTGGTATTCAGATACTGATGAGCACGTGGCACCGATAGTAACCCGTTGATTACTAGCTTTGAAGACCTACGCTTTTATTTTCTTCCTAGCTTCCTGAATTGTTCCTGTCGGACCTCATCCCTCATTTTACCAATGTCATTGGACTTGAGGGACCGACAGCATATTGAAGGCAGACAAGAGAAGTATTGTGTCGATCGCAGGGACAGAGGTTTGGCAGTTGGGTTTGGAAAGTACTGATGTAAGTGAGTTAATAGATAGATTTTTCCATGGATGGACAGAGACAGAAAGGGGAATGTGGATGGTGATGAGTACCAAAAAGTGCTCGAATATCACCTTGTCTGATAGCGACCATGGAAATGGCAAAATGGAAGGGGTGGCCAGAAATTGGGTGGGTGCTTATATCGAGCAGTTTAGGGAGGACAGCAGGGAAGTGAAATCAGAGGAGAGAGAGCAAAGGGAGCTGAGATGGAGACGGAAATATCTGAGGATGAGCAGGAACTGAGTGCAGAGGCTGGGGAAAATGATCAGGGAGCCTTCTCAGTGGGGAGGGACTTTGTGAACGGTAGATTATGAAGATTGTAACAGAGAGATAGGGGTGGAGCGAGGTGAGATGCTTGAAGGAGGATAATAAGATAATTCGCCAAAGAACCAGAGGGGGAGATGAGGTGAAATGTTTTTACTGAGCGAGTTGTTGTGATCTGGAAAGCGCTGCCTGAAAGTATGGTGTAAGCAGCTTCAATAGTAACTTTCAAAAGGGAATTGGATAAATGTTTGAAGGGAAACATTTTCAGAGCTATAGGGGAAGTGCAGGAAAAGTGGGATTAATTGGATCACTCTGTCACAGAGGCAGCTCAGGCTGGATGTGCCGAATCGCCTCCTCCAGTGCTGTAAGATGATATGAGGAGAAGGTGCCAGAGGAGTAGGGGACAGAAGGATGGATTTAGTGACAAACATTTCACACCACCACGATGGCGGTTAGGGCGAGCAGGTGGGTGGAAATATATCCACGCGGGAGTCTTCAGTCATGGACAAGGGGGTTCACATTAATATACAACCTGAATTACACTCTTCATTACCTGGGGTGAATAAGCCTTTGGCAAATAACAGGGAGAAAATTACATCCAGAGGAGTCATATAGACACACAGAGAAGTAATAACGACACCCAGAGAGTAATAACGACACCCAGACGAGTAATACCGTCACCCAGAGGAGTAATACCGTCAGCTGGAGGAGTAATACCATCACCCAGAGGAGTAATACTGTCACCCAGAGGAGTAATACAGCCACCAGAGGAGTAATACCGATACCCAGAGGATTAATACCATCACCCAGCGGAGTAATACCCACATCCAGAGGATTAATACCCCATCCAGAGGATTAATACCAACATCAATAGAGTAATACCGACAACCAGAGGAGTAGGAGTAATACCGGCACCCAGAGAGTAATACCGACACCAAGACGAGCAATACCATCACCCAGAGGAGTAACACCGTCACCCAGAGGAGCAATAACATCACATAGAGGAGTAATATTGTCACCCAGAGGAGTAATACAGACACCAGAGGATTAATACCGACACCAAAATGAGTAATATTGTCAACCAGAGGAGTAATACTGATAACCACAGGAGTAATACCGTCACCAGAGGAGTAATATTGTCACCTGGAGGAGTAATCCCAACAGCCAGAGGAGTAATCCCGACACCCAGAGGAGTAATATTGTCACCCAGAGAAGTACTACCAACACACTGAGGAGTAATACTGTCACCCAGGGGAGAAATACCGACAACCAGAGGAGTAATATCGACATCCAGATGAGTAGTAGCGACACCGAGAGGAGCAATACCGTCATTCAGAATAGTAATGCTGTCACCCAGAGGAGTAATACCGATAACCAGATGAGTAATGCCGTCACCCAGATGAGTAATACCATCAAACAGAGGAGCAATATAAACACCCAGAGGAGTAATACTGTCAACCAGAGGAGTAATACCGAAACCTAGATGAGTAATGACGTCACTCAGAGGGGTAATACCTACAACCAGAGGAGCAATACCGACATCCAGAGGAGTAATACCGACACCGAGAGGAGTAATACTGATATCCATAGGAGTCATACCGTCGGCCAGAGGTGGAATACCGAAACGCAGGAGAATAAAACCGTCACGAAGAGGAGCAATAGCATCACACAGAGGAGTAATACTGTCACCCAGATGAGTAATACAGACACCACAGGATTAATACAGACACCCAGATGAGCAATATTGTCAGCCAGAGGAATAATACTGATAACCAGAGGAGTAATACCGTCACCCAGAGGAGTAATATTGTCACCCAGAGGAGTAATACCGACAGCTGGAGGAGTAAGCCCGACACCCAGACGAGTAATGTTGTCACCCAGAGGAGTAATAACGACACATTGAGGAGTAATACTGTGACCCAGAGGAGTAATACTGTCAACCTGTCGAGTAATACCGAGACCCAGAGGATTAATACTGTCACCTAGAAAGTAATACCGACAGCCAGATGAGTAATATCAACATCTAGAGGAGTAATGCCGAAACCGAGAGGAGCAATACATCACCCAGAGGAGTAATGCCATCACCCAGAAGAATAATACCGATACCCGGAGGAGTAATGCCGTCACCCAGAGGAGTAATCCCGACACCCAGGGAAGCAATACCAACACCCAGAGGATTAATGCTGTCTACCAGAGGAGTAATACCGAAACCCAGATGTGTAACGTCATCACTTAGACGAGTAATACCTACACCCAGAGCAGCAATACTGACACCCAGAGGAGCAATACCGACAGCCAGACGAGTAATACCGACATCCACAGGAGTAAATCCGTCACCCAGAGGAGCAATACCGACACCCAGAGGAGTAATACCGACACCCAGAGGAGTAATACCTTCATCCAGAGGAGCAATACCGACACCCGGAGGAGCAAGACAGACACCGAGAGCAGTAATACCGAGAACCAGAAGAGTAATAGCGACACCCAGAGGAGTAATACCGGCACCCAGAGGCGTAATACCGAAATCCAGAGGGGTGATGCCGCCAGCCAGAGAAGCGATACTGTCAACCAGAGGAATAATACCGTATAGCAGGGGAGCAAACCCGTCACTAAGTGGAGTAATACCGTCACTCAGAGGAGCAATACCGACATCCAGAGGAGAGAGACCGTCACGCAGAGGAAAATACCGACATACAGAGAAGAAATACCGCCATCCAGAGGAGCAATACTGTCACCAAGAGGGGAAATACAGACACCCAGAGGAGTAATACCGACAACCAGAGGAGTAATAGCGACAACCCAGAGGAGTAATACCGACATCCAGAGGAGTAATACCGTCACCCAGTGGAAGAATACCGACACCCAGTTGAGTAATAACCACATGCAGACGAGTAATACCAACACCCAGAGGAGTAATACCGTCACCCAAAGGAGTAATACCGAAACCCAGAAGAGTAAAACTGACAACCAGAGGAGTAATACCGACATCCAGCAGAGCAGTACAGAGACGCTGAGGAGCAATACCGACACCCAGTTGTGTAATACCGTCACCCTGAGGAGTAATCCCCACAACCTGAGGAGTAATACCAACCCAAAGGAGTAATACCGACACCCTGGGGAGTAATAGCTTCACCCGGAGCAGTAATACCTTCATCCAGAGGAGTAATACAGTCACCCAGAGGAGTAATACAGTCACCCAGTGGAGTAATACCGTCACGCAGGCGAGTAATATCGACATCCGTAGGAGTAATACCGTCACAGAGAGGATTAATACCGAACACACAAAGAAGCAATACCAAACCATAAGAGTAATAACACCAATAGAGGAGTAATAGCGTCACCCCGAGTAGTAATCCCTTTTAGCCAGAGGAGTAATACCGTCACGCAGAGTAGTAATACCGATATACAGAGGAGTAATACGTCACCCATGGGAGTTAATCCGTCACAGAGAGGAGTAATACCGAAACCCAGAGGAATAATACCGATATCTAGAGGATTAATACCATCACCCAGAGGAGTAATACCATCACCCAGTGGAGTAATACCGTCACGCAGGAGTGTAATACCGACATCCAGAGGACTAACACCGATGCACCGATGAGTAATACCGTCACCCAGAGGAGTAATACCGAACCCCAGAAGAGTAATATTGACATCCAGATGCATAATACCGACATCCGCAGTAGTAATACCGTCAGCCAGATGAGTAATATCGACACTCAGAGAGGCAGTACTGACACCCAGAGGAGCATGTCGTCATCCAGCTGAGGAATACCTACATCCAGAGGAGTAATACTGACATCCAGAGGAGTAATGCCGACATCCAGTGGAGTAATACCGACAACAACATGATTAATACCGACATCCAGATGAGAAATAACGACATGCAGTGGAGTAATACCGACAGCCAAGCGAGTAATACCAACCCAGAAGAGTAATTCCGTCACCCAGAGGAGCAATACCGACACTCAGAGGAGTAATACCGAAAAGCAGAGGAGTAATACAGACACCCAGAGGAGTAATATCGTCACCCAGAGGAGTAATACCGACAACCAAAGAAATAATGCCGACATCCAGAGGAGTAATACTTTCACCAAGAGGAATAATCCCGACACCCAGAGGAGTAATACGACAACCAGAGGAGTAATACCTACACCCAGATGAGTAATACCGACATCCAGAGGAGTAATACCGTCACCCAGTGGAGTAATACCGACGCCCAGAGGAATATTACCAACATGTAGAGGAGTAATACCAACGCCCAGAGGAGTAATATCGACACCCAAAGAAGCAATGCCGACATCCAGAGGAGTAATACTTTCACCAAGAGTAATGATACCGACACCCAGAGGAGAAATATGACAACCAGAGGAGTAATACCGACACCCAGAGAGGTAATACCGACATCCAGAGGAGTAATACCGTCACCCAGTGGAGTAATACCGAGACACAGAGGAGCTATACCGACACCCAGTTGAGTAATACCGTCACCCAGAGGAGTAGTCCCGACACCCAGATAAGTAATACCAACCCAAAGGAGCAACACCGACACCCAGAGGAGTAATACCGACACCCAGAGGAGTAATACTGTCACGTAGAGGCGTACTACCGATATCCAGAGGAGTAATACGGTCACCCAGGGGAGTAATATCGGCATCCAGATGAATCATACCGACATCCAGAGGAGTAATACCGTCAGCCATATGAATAATACCGACACCCAGAGAGGCTATACCGACACCCAGAGGAGCAATGGCGGCACCCAGCGGAGGAATATCGACATCCTGAGGAGTAATACCGACATCCAGATGAGTAATTCCGACATCCAGTGGAGTAATACCGACACCAAGATGATTAGTAACGATATCTAGATGAGAAACAATGACAGGCAGTGGAGTAATACCGACAACCAATCGAGTAATACCAAGCCAGAGGAGTAATAACGTCACCCAGAGGAGCAATACCGATACTCAGAGGAGTAATACCGTAAAGCAGAGGAGTAATACAGACACCCAGAGGGGTAATACCGTCACGCAGACGAGTAATACCGACACCCAAAGAAGTAATGCCGACATCCAGAGGAGTAATACGTTCACCAAGAGGAATAATACCGATAACTAGAGGAGCGATACCGTCACCCAGAGGAGTAATACCGTCATACAGACGAGTAGTACCTTCACCCAGAGGAGCAATAACGAACCCCAGAGGAGTAATATCGAAACCTAGATGAGTAATACCGACATCCAGAGGAATAATACCGTCAGCCAGAGGAGTAATACCGAACCACAGAGGAGGAATACTGCAATCCAGATGAGTAATACCGACATACAGAGGAGTTATATCGACATCCAGAATAATGCCGTCACCCAGAGGAGCAATGCTGTCAACAGAGGAGTAATGTGGACACGCAGAGCTGTAATAACGACTGCCAGAGGAGCAATCCCGACACCACATAGCAGCAATACCGACATCCATAGGAGTAATACCGACAACCAAAAGATTAATACCGTCATGAAGAGGAGTAATACCGACGACCAGAGGAGGAATACCGACACCCAGAAGAGCAATACAGAAACCGAGAGTAGTAATACCGACACCCAGATGAGTAATAGCAACACCGAGAGGAGTAATACCGACACCCAGAGGAGTAATACCGAAATACAGAGGAGTAAAACCTTCACGCAGAGAAGTAATGCTGTCACCCAGAGGAGTAATACTGAAAAGCAGAGGAGTAAAACCGTCAGCAAGAGGAGCAATACCGACACCAAGAGAAGTAATCCTGACATCCAGGAGAGTAATACCGGCATCCAGAGGAGCAACACCGACACCGAGAGGAGTAATACCGTCACCCAGAGGAGTAATATCGACACCCATTGAAGTATTACCGACATCCAGAGGAGTAATACTTTCAACAAGAGGAGTAATACCGATACCCAGAGTAGTAATTCCGACAAGCAGAGGAGTAATACCGACACAGGGAGAAGTAATCCCGACACCCAGAGGATTAATACCAACCCAGCGGAGTAATACCGACACCCAGTGGAGTAATATCAACACCCAGAGGAGTAATACCGACACCCAGACGAGTAATACCAAATGAGAGGAGTAATACCGCCACCCAGAGTGGTAATAGCGTCACCCCGAATAGTAGTACCTACATCCAGAAAGTAAAATTGTTCACCCAGAGGAGTAATACCGATATCCAAGGGAGTAATACGGTCACGCAGGGGAGTTACACCTTCACCAAGAGGAGTAATACCGACACACAGAGGAATAATACCGACATCCAGAGGAGTAATACCATTACCCGGGGGAGTAATAACGACATCAGGGGAGTAATGCCGACACCCAGAGGAGTAATATCGACGCCCAGAGGAGCAATACCGACACCCAGATAAGCAATACCGTCACGCAGATGAGTAATACCGACATCCGGAGAAGTAATACCGTCAGCCAGAGGAGTAATGCCGTCAGCCAGAGGAGTAGTACCGACACCCAGAAGAGTAATACCTTCATCCAGAGGAGTAATACCGTACCCCAGAGGAGGAATATTGCAATCCAGATGAGTAATACAGACATCCATAGGATTAATATCGTCATCCAGAGGAGTAATACCGGACCCCAGAGGAGGAATATTGCAATCCATATGAGTAATACCGACACCCAGAGGAGTAAGACCGACACCCAGAGGTGTAATACCGGCACCCAGAGGAGTAATACCGACATCCAGAGGAATAATAATGAAACGCAGAGGAGTAATATCAACACGCAGATGTGTAATACCAACTCAGAGGAGTAATACCGACATCCAGATGTGTAGTACCGACACCCAGAGGAGTAATACCTTCACGCAGAGGAGTAATACTAACACCCAGAGGAGCAATACCGACACCACATAGCAGCAATACCGACATCCATAGGAGTAATACCGACAACCCGAAGATTAATAACGTCATGAATAGGAGTAATACCGACGACCAGAGGAGCAATACCGACACCCAGAAGAGCAATACCGAAACCGAGAGGAGTAATACCGACACCCAGATGAGTAATAGCGACACCCAGAGGAGTAATACCGACGCCCAGAGGAGTAATACCGAAATACAGAGGAGTAAAACCTTCACGCAGAGAAGTAATGCTGGCACCCAGAGGAGTAATACCGAAAAGGAGAGTAGTAAAACCGTCACCCGGAGGCGCAACGCCGACACCCAGAGAAGTAATCCTGACATCCAGAGGAGTAATACCGGCATCCAGAGGAGCAATACCGACACCAAGAGGAGTAATACCGTCACCCAGAGGAGTAATATCGACACTCATTGAAGTATTACCGACATCCAGAGGAGTAATACTTTCAACAAGAGGAGTAATACCGATACCCAGAGTAGAATTACCGAGAAGCAGAGGAGTAATACCGACACAGGGAGAAGAAATCCCGACACCCAGAGGATTAATACCAACCCAGAGGAGTAATACCGACACCCAGTGGAGTAATACCAACACCCAGAGGAGTAATACTGACACCCAGACGAGTAATACCAAACGAGAGGAGTAATCCCGCCACCCAGAGTGGTAATAGCGTCATCCCGAATAGTAGTAATTACATACAGATAGTTATATTGTTCCCCCAGAGGAGTAATACCGATATCCAGAGGAGTAATACGGTCACGCAGGGGAGTTACACCTTCACCAAGAGGAGTAATACCGACACACAGAGGAATAATACCGACATCCAGAGAATTAATACTATTACCCGGGGGAGTAATACTTACATCAGAGGAGTAATACAGACACGCAGAGGAGTAATACGGACATCCAGAGGAGTAATACCGTCACCCAATGGAATAATACCGTCACTCAGGGGAGTAATACCGATAACCAGAGCAGTAATATCGACAGCCGGAGGAGTAATATCGACATCCAGAGGAGTAATACCATCACTCAGAGGAGTAATATTACACCCAGAAGAGTAACACCTTCACCCAGGGGAGTAATACCGAACACCAGAGAAGTAATATCGATAACCAGATGAGTAATGCCGGCATCCAGAGAAGTAATACGGTCAGCCAGAGCAGTAATATCCTCAGCCAGAGGTGTAGTACCGACACACAGAGTAGTAATAGCGACATCCAGAGGACCAATACCGACATCCAGAGGAGTAATACTGACAACCAGAGGAGTAATACCGAGATCCGGTACCGAAATACCGATAACCAAATGAGTAATATCGACACCCAGAGGAGCAATACCGAAACGCAGAGGAGTAATACCGACACCCAGACGAGTAATACCAACTCAGAGGAGTAATACCGATATCCAGAGATGTAATATCTACACCCAGAGGAGTAATACTTTTACCCAGAGGAGTAATACTGTCAACCAGAGGAGTAATACCGTCACCCATAGGAGTAACACCGACACCTAGAGGAGTAATACCGACATCCAGAAGAGTAATACCGTCACCCAGAGGAGAGATACCGTCACCCAGAGGAGTAAAACCGTCACCCAGGGGAGTAATACCGTCTTCCAGAGGAGTAATATAGACATGCAAATGAGTAATACCGACATCGAGAGGAGTACTACCGATACCCAGAGCAATAATATCGACACCCAGAGGAGTAAAAGCGACATCCAGATGAATAATACCATCACTCAGAGGATTAATACCGACACCCAGAGGAGTAATACCGTCACCCAGAGGAGTAATACCTAACACCAGAGGAGTACAATCCGCATCCAGACGAGTAATATCAAGGCAGAGGAGTAATGCTGACATACATACGTTTGATACTGACAATCAGATGAGTAATATATTTCACCCAGAGGAGTAATACCATCACCCAGAGGAGGAATACCGATATCCGGAGCAGTAACACTGTCATCGGGAGAAGTAATACCGTCACCTAGCAGAGTAATACCGACATCCAGATGTGTAGTACCGACACCCAGAGGAGTAATACCTTCACGCAGAGGAGTAATACTAACACCCAGAGGAGCAATACCGACACCACATAGCAGCAATACCGACATCCATAGGAGTAATACCGAAACCCGAAGATTAATAACGTCATGAATAGGAGTAATACCGACGACCAGAGGAGCAATACCGACACCCAGAAGAGCAATACCGAAACCGAGAGGAGTAATACCGACACCCAGATGAGTAATAGCGACACCCAGAGGAGTAATACCGACGCCCAGAGGAGTAATACCGAAATACAGAGGAGTAAAACCTTCACGCAGAGAAGTAATGCTGGCACCCAGAGGAGTAATACCGAAAAGGAGAGTAGTAAAACCGTCACCCGGAGGCGCAACGCCGACACCCAGAGAAGTAATCCTGACATCCAGAGGAGTAATACCGGCATCCAGAGGAGCAATACCGACACCAAGAGGAGTAATACCGTCACCCAGAGGAGTAATATCGACACTCATTGAAGTATTACCGACATCCAGAGGAGTAATACTTTCAACAAGAGGAGTAATACCGATACCCAGAGTAGAAATACCGAGAAGCAGAGGAGTAATACCGACACAGGGAGAAGAAATCCCGACACCCAGAGGATTAATACCAACCCAGAGGAGTAATACCGACACCCAGTGGAGTAATACCAACACCCAGAGGAGTAATACTGACACCCAGACGAGTAATACCAAACGAGAGGAGTAATCCCGCCACCCAGAGTGGTAATAGCGTCATCCCGAATAGTAGTAATTACATACAGATAGTTATATTGTTCCCCCAGAGGAGTAATACCGATATCCAGAGGAGTAATACGGTCACGCAGGGGAGTTACACCTTCACCAAGAGGAGTAATACCGACACACAGAGGAATAATACCGACATCCAGAGAATTAATACTATTACCCGGGGGAGTAATACTTACATCAGAGGAGTAATACAGACACGCAGAGGAGTAATACGGACATCCAGAGGAGTAATACCGTCACCCAATGGAATAATACCGTCACTCAGGGGAGTAATACCGATAACCAGAGCAGTAATATCGACAGCCGGAGGAGTAATATCGACATCCAGAGGAGTAATACCATCACTCAGAGGAGTAATATTACACCCAGAAGAGTAACACCTTCACCCAGGGGAGTAATACCGAACACCAGAGAAGTAATATCGATAACCAGATGAGTAATGCCGGCATCCAGAGAAGTAATACGGTCAGCCAGAGCAGTAATATCCTCAGCCAGAGGTGTAGTAGCGACACACAGAGTAGTAATAGCGACATCCAGAGGACCAATACCGACATCCAGAGGAGTAATACTGACAACCAGAGGAGTAATACCGAGATCCGGTACCGAAATACCGATAACCAAATGAGTAATATCGACACCCAGAGGAGCAATACCGAAACGCAGAGGAGTAATACCGACACCCAGACGAGTAATACCAACTCATAGGAGTAATACCGATATCCAGAGATGTAATATCTACACCCAGAGGAGTAATACTTTTACCCAGAGGAGTAATACTGTCAACCAGAGGAGTAATACCGTCACCCATAGGAGTAACACCGACACCTAGAGGAGTAATACCGACATCCAGAAGAGTAATACCGTCACCCAGAGGAGAGATACCGTCCCCCAGAGGAGTAAAACCGTCACCCAGGGGAGTAATACCGTCTTCCAGAGGAGTAATATAGACATGCAAATGAGTAATACCGACATCGAGAGGAGTACTACCGATACCCAGAGCAATAATATCGACACCCAGAGGAGTAAAAGCGACATCCAGATGAATAATACCATCACTCAGAGGATTAATACCGACACCCAGAGGAGTAATACCGTCACCCAGAGGAGTAATACCTAACACCAGAGGAGTACAATCCGCATCCAGACGAGTAATATCAAGGCAGAGGAGTAATGCTGACATACATACGTTTGATACTGACAACCAGATGAGTAATATATTTCACCCAGAGGAGTAATACCATCACCCAGAGGAGGAATACCGATATCCGGAGCAGTAACACTGTCATCGGGAGAAGTAATACCATCACCTAGCAGAGTAATACCGACAGCCAGAGGAGCAATAGCGACATCCAGATGAGTAGTATCTTCATCCAGAGGACGAATACCAACACCCAGAGCTGGAATACCAACATCCAGAGGAGCAATACGGTCATCCAGTTGAGTAATATCGACATCCAGAGGAGTAATACCGACACCCAGATGAGTAATACTTCCACACAGAGGAGCGATACCGACACCCAGAGGAGTAATACTGAAAGCCATAGGAGCACTACCGACATCCAGAGGAGTAATACCGACATCCAGAGGTGTAATACCGCCGCACAGAGGAGGATTACCTCCACCTGAAGTGTAATACCGACATGCAGAGGAGTAATAGCGAAATCTAGACGAGTAATATCAAGGCAGAGGAGTAACACCGACATCCAGAAGTGTGATACTGACACCTAGATGAGCAATACTTTCACTCAGTGGAGTAATACCGAAACCCAAAGGAGTAATAGCGTCATCTATAGGAGTAATATCGACACCCAGAGGAGTAATACCGTCACATAGAGGTGTAATTAAGTCACCCAGACGAGTAATACCGATGTCCAGAGGAATAATACCTACACCCAGAGGAGTAATGTCGACAGCGAGACGAGTAATACTTTCATCCAGATGAGTAATGCCGTTATCCAGAGGAGTAATATGGTCAGCCAGAGGAATAATGTCGACATCCAGGGGAGTAATACCGATAACTAGAGGAGTAATACTTTCACCCTGAGGAGTAATACCGATATCCAGAGGAGTAATACCGTCACATAAAAGTGTAATTCAGTCACCCAGGCGAGTAATACCGAAATCCAGAGGAATAATACCGACACCCAAAGGAGTAATATCGACACCCAGAGGAGGAATAGCAACACCCAGATGAGGAATGCTGTCAGTTTTTCTGTCACCCAGAGGAGTAATGGCGACATCCATATGAGTATTATCGAAATGCAGAGGAGTAAAAGCGATTCACAGAGAAGGAATACCATCATGCTGAGTATTAATACTGTCGAGTAATACCGTCACCGAGTGCTGTAATATCGCCACGCAGAGGAGTAATACCGACACTGAGTGGAGCAATACCGACATCCAGATGAGTAATACCGTCACTCAGGGGAGTAATACCGACATCCAGAGGAGCAATACCGACACCCAGAGGAGTAATAACGTCATTCAGGTGAGTAATACCAACATACAGAGGAGTAATACCGACACATAGAGGAGTATATATAATCACCCTGAGGAGTAATACTTTCACCCAGAGGATAAATACCGACATCCACAAGAGTAATACTGACACCCAGAGGAGTAATAACAATATCCAGATGGGTAATGCTGTCAGTTTTTCTGTCACCCAGAGGTGTAATGGCGACATCCATATGAGTATTATCGACACGCAGAGGAGTAAAACCGACACACAGAGAAGGAATACCATCACGCTGAGTAGAAATACTGTCGAGTAATACCGTCACCGAGTGCAATAATATCGTCACGCAGAGGAGTAATACCGACACTGCGAGGAACAATACCGACATCCAGATGAGTAATACCGTCACTCAGGGTAGTAATACCGACATCCAGAGGAGCAATACCGACACCCAGAGGAGTAATAACGTCACTCAGGGGAATAATAACAATACCCAGAGGAGTAATACCGACACATAGAGGAGTAATATAATCACCCAGAGGAGTGATACCGATATCCAGAGAAATAATACCGACATCCAGAGGAGTAATACTTTCACCAAGAGGAGTAATGCCGACACCCAGACGAGTAATACCGTCAACCAGAAGAGTAATTCCGGCACCCAGAGGAGTAATAACGATATCCAGAGGAATAATACGGTCACCCAGTGGAGTAATATCGACACCCATAGAAGTAATACCGACATACAGAGAAGTAATACCAACACCAAAGGAGTAATACCGTCACCCAGAGGAGTAATACATAAACCCAGAAGAGTAATTATGACACCAAGAGGAGCAATACCGACACCCAGCTGAATAATAGTCACCCGGAGGTGCAATTCCGACACCCTGAAGTGTAATAACAACCCAGATGAGTAATACCGATACCCGGAGGATTAATACCGACACCCAGAGGAGTAATACCAGCACCAAGATGAGTAATACCAAACCAGCGGATAATACCGCCACTCAGAGGAGTAATAGCGTCACCTGTCACCAAGAGGAGTAATACCGATATCCAGAGGTGTAGTACGGTCACCCAGGGGAGTTGTACCTTCACCGAGATGAGTAATATCGACACCCAGAGGAATAATACCGACATTCAGAGGAGTAATACCATCACCCAGAGGAGTAATACCGTCACCCAGAGCAGTAATATCGACACCCAGCGGAGTAATACCGACATCCAGAGGAGTAATACCGTCAATCGGAGGAGTAATACCGAACATCAGAGGAGTAATATCGGCAACCAGATGAGTAATACCAACCCAGAGGAGTAATACCGATATCCAGAGCTATAATACAGACACCCAGAGAATTAATACGGCCAGCCAGATGAATACTACCGACATTCACAGGAGTAATACCGATATCCAGAGGAGTAATACCATCTCTCAGAGGAGTACTACTTTCACCCAGAGGAGCAATACCGACACCCAGAAGAGTAGTACTGAAAGCCATAGGGGCATTACCGACATCGAGAGGAGTAATACCGACATCCAGAGGTGTAATACCGACACCCAGATGAATAATACCTACACCCAGAGGAGTAATGCCGACAGCGAGAGGAGTAATACTTTCACCCAGAGGACTAATACCGTTATCCAGAGGAGTAATATTGTCACCCAGAGGAATAATATCGACATCCAGGGGAGTAATACCGACGCCTAGAGGAGTAGTAATTTCACCCAGAGGAGTAATACCGATATCCAGAGGAGTAGTACCGTCACATAGAGGTGCAATTCATTCACCCAGGCGAGTAATACCGAAATCCACAGGAATAATACCGACACCCAAAGGAGTAATATCGACACCGAGAGGAGTAATACTTTCACGCAGAGGAGAAATACCGACACCCACAAGAGTAATACTGACACCCAGCGGGTAATAACAACACCCAGATGGGTAATGCTGTCTGTTTTTCTGTCACCCAGATGAGTAATGGCGACATCCATATGAGTATTATCGACAACCAGAGGAGCAAAAGCGACACACAGAGAAGGAATACCATCACGCTGAAGAGTAATACTGTCGAGTAATACCGTCACCGAGTGAGTAATATCGTCACGCAGAGGAGTAATACCGACACTGAGAGGAGCAATACCGACATCCAGATGAGTAATTCCGACACAAGCAGAATAATACCGACACCCAGAGGAGTAATACCGTCACTCAGGGGAGTAATTCCGACTTCCAGAGGAGCAATACCGACATCCAGAGGAGTAATAACGTCACTCAGGGGAGTAATACCGACATTCAGAGGAGTAATACCGACACATAGAGGAGTGATATAATCACCCAGAGGAGTGATACAGACATCCAGAGAAGTAATACCGACATCCAGAGGAGTAATACTTTCACCAAGAGGAGTAATACCGACACGCAGACGAGTAATACCGTTAACCAGAGGAGTAATACCGACACCCATAGAAGTAATACAGACATACAGTGAAGTAATACCAACACCAAAGGAGTAATACCGTCACCTAGAGGAGTAATACAGAAACCCAGAAGAGTAATACCGACACCGAGAGGAGTAATACCGACACCCAGTGGAGCAATGACGAGACACAGAGGAGCAATACCAACACCCAGTTGAGTAATGCAGTCACCGGGATGTGTAACTCCGAAACCCTGAAGTGTAATACCAACCCAGAGGAGTAATAGTGACACCCAGAGCATTAATACCGAAACCCAGAGGAGTAATACCGGCACCAAGAGTAGTAATACCGATATCCAGAGGCGTAATGCGATCACCCAGGGGAGTTGTACCTTCACCGAGATGATTAATATCGACACCCAGAGGAATAATACCAACCCAGAGGAGTAATACCGATATCCAGAGCTGTAATACAGACACCCAGAGAATTAATACGGCCAGCCAGAGGAATACGACCGACATCCACAGGAATAATTCCGACAACAAGAGGTGTAATACCGAGATCCAATGGTGCAATACCGACACCCAGAGCAGTAATATCGACACCCAGAGGAGTAATACCGAAACGCAGAGGAGCAATACCGACACCCAGTCGAGTAATAACAACCCAGAGGAGTAATACCGATACGCAGAGCTGCAATACCGACACCCAGAGGAGTAATACTTTCACCCAGAGGAATAATACTGTAAACCAGAGGAGTAACACCGTCACCCAGAGGAGTAACACTGACAACCAGAGGAGTAAGACTGACATCCAGATGAGTAATGCCGTCACCCGGAGGAGAATTACCGTCACCCAGAGGAGTAATGCTGTCACCCAGGGGATTAAATCCGACGTTCAGTGGAATAAAACCGACACACAGAGGAGTAATATCGGTATCCAGAGGAGTAATGCGGTGACCCAGGTGAGTTAGCCCGTCACCGAGAGGAGTAATACCAACAGCCAGAGGATTAAATCCGACGTTCAGATGAGTAACACCCTACACCCAGAGGAGTAATACCAATATCCAGAGGAATAATACCGTCACTCAGAGGAGTAATACCGACATCCATTGGAGTAATATCGACACCCAGAGGAGTAATGCCGACATCCAGAGGAGTAATACCGACACGCATAGGAGGAATACGAACACCTAGAGGAGGAATACCTTCACCCAGAGGAACAATACTTTCAACCAGAGGAGTAACACTGTCACCCAATTGAGTAACACCGACACCCAGAGGAGTAACACTGACATCCAGAGGAGTAAGACAATCTCCCGGAGATGTAATACCGTCACCCAGAGGAGTAATGCTGTCAGCCGGGGGAGTAATTCCGACGTTCAGTGGTGTAATATCGACACCAAGAGGAGTAATACCTAAATCCAGAGGTGTAATGCGGTCACCCAGGTGAGTTATCCCGTCACCGAGAGGAGTAATACCGACAACCAGAAGTGTAATAACTACATCCAGAGGAGTAATTCCGTGTTTCAGAGGAGAAAAACCGACACCCAGAGGAGTAATACCGACATCCAGATGAATAATACCGTCGCCCAAAGGAGTAATACCGACAGCCAGGGGAGTAATATCGACACCCAGAGGAGTAATGCCGACATCCAGTGGATTAATTCCGTCACCCATAGGAGTAATACCGACACCCATAGGATTAATAGCGACATGCAGATAAGTAATACCAACACCAAATGAGTAATACCGTCACCCAGAGGACGAACACTGAAATCCACAAGAGTTATACCGACACCCAGAGGAGTAAAACCGACACGCAGCGGATAAATACCGAGACCAAGAGGAGCAATACCGACACCCAGTTGAGTAATACAGTCACCCGGACGAGTAATCCCGACTGCCAGAGGAGTAATACCAACGCAGTGGAGTAATACCGGCACCCAGATGAGTAATTCCAACACAAGCAGAACAATACCGACACCCAGAGGAGTAATACCGTCACTCAGGGGATTAATACCGACATTCAGAGGAGCAATACCGACACCCAGAGGAGTAATAACGTCACTCAGGGGAGTAATACCGACATTCAGAGGAGTAATACCGACATATAGAGGAGTAATATAATCACACAGAGGAGTGATACCGACATCCAGAGAAGTAATACCAACATCCAGAGGAGTAATACTTTCACCAAGAGGAGTAATACCGACACCCAGACGAGTAATACCGTTAACCAGAGGAGTAATACCGACACCCATAGAAGTAATACAGACATACAGAGAAGTAATACCAACACCAAAGGAGTAATACCGTCACCTAGAGGAGTAATACAGAAACCCAGAAGAGTAATACCGACACCGAGAGGAGTAATACCGACACCCAGCAGAGCAATGCCGAGACACAGAGGAGCAATACCGACACGCAGTTGAGTAATACCGGCACCAAGACGAGTAATACCAAACCAGCGGAGTAGTACCGCCACTCAGAGGAATAATAGCGTCACCTGTCACCAAGAATAGTAGTACCGATATCCAGAGGTGTAATACGATCACCCAGGGGAGTTGTACCTTCACCGAGGTGAGTAATATCGACACCCAGATGAATAATACCGACATTCAGAGGAGTAATACCGTCACCCAGAGCAGTAATATCGACACCCAGAGGAGTAATACCGACATTCAGAGGAGTAATACCGTCAATCGGAGGAGTAATACCGAACATCAGAGGAGTAATATCGACAACCAGATAAGTAATACCAACCCAGAGGAGTAATACCGATATCCAGAGCTGTAATACAGACACCCAGAGAATTAATACGGCCAGCCAGAGGAATACTACCGACATCCACAGGAATAATACCGACAACCAGAGGTGTAATACCGAGATCCAGTGGTGCAATACCGACACACAGAGCAGTAATATCGGCATCCAGTGGAGTAATAACCGAAACGCAGAGGAGTAATACCGACACCCAGTCGAGTAATACCAACCCAGAGGAGTAATACCGATATCCAGAGCTGTAATACCGACACCCAGCGGAGTAACACCGATATCCAGTGGAGTAATGTGTTCACCCAGGTGATTTATACGGACGCCGAGAGGAGTAATACCGACAACCAGCAGTGTAATATCTACATCCAGAGGAGTACATCCGACGTTCAGAGGAGTTAAAACGACACCCAGAGGAGTAATACCGACATACAGAGGAGTAATACCATCACCGAGAGGAGTAATACTGACACCCAGGGGAGTAATATCGACGCCCAGAAGAGTAATGCCGACATCCAGAGGAGTAATTCCGTCACCCATAGGAGTAATACCGACACCTAGAGGAGTAATACCTTCAGCCAGTGGAGTAATACCGAACCCCAGAGGAGGAACTTTGCAATCCAGACGAGTAACACCGAGATCCAGAGGAGCAATATTGACATCCACAGTAATGCCGCCATCCAGAGGAGTAATACTGTCAACAGAGGAGTAATATGGACACGCAGAGCTGTAATTACGAATGCCAGAAGAGTGATACAGACACCCAGAGGAGTAATACCGACAAACAGAGATGTAATACCGACGCCCAGAGGAGTAATACTTTCACCCAGAGCTGTAATACCAACAACCAGAGGAGCAATAACGTCAGCCAGAGGAGTACTTCAGTCACACAGTGGTTTAATACCGTCAGCCAGTGGAGTAATACCGAAACCCATAGGATTAATAGCGAAATGCAGAGAATTAATACCAACACCAAATGAGTAATACCGTCACCCAGAGGACGAACTCTGAAACCCACAAGAGTAATACCGACACCCAGAGGAGTAATACCGACAGGCAGCGGATAAATACCGATACCCAGAGGAGTAATATCGACACCGAGAGGAGTAATACTTTCACCCAGAGGAGAAATACCGACACCCACAAGAGTAATACTGACACCCAGAGGAGTAATAACAACATCCAGATGGGTAATGCTGTCAGTTTTTCTGTCACCCAGAGGAGTAATGGCGACATCCATATGAGTATTACCGACACCCAGAGGAGTAAAAGCGACACACAGAGAAGGAATACCATCAACCTGAGGAGTAATACTGTCGAGTAATACCGTCACCGAGTGCAGTAATATCGTCATGCAGAGGAGTAATACCGACACTGAGAGGAGCAATACCGACATCCAGATGAGTAGTTCCGACACAAGCAGAATAATACCGACACACAGAGGAGTAATACCGTCACTCAGGCGAGTAATACCGACATCCAGTGGAGTAATTCCGTCACCCATAGGAGTAATACCGACACCCATAGGATTAATAGCGACATGCAGAGAAGTAATACCAGCACCAAATGAGTAATACCGTCACCCAGAGGACGAACACTGAAACCCACAAGAGTTATACCGACACCAGGAGGAGTAATACCGACACGCAGCGGATAAATACCGAGACCCAGAAGAGCAATACCGACACCCAGTTGAGTAATACAGTCATCCGGACGAGTAATCCCGACAGCCAGAGGAGTAATACCAACGCAGAGGAGTAATACCGGCACCCAGATGAGTAATTCCGACACAAGCAGAATAATACCGACACCCAGAGGAGTAATACCGTCACTCAGGGGAGTAATACCGACATTCAGAGGAGCAATACCGACACCCAGAGGAGTAATAACGTCACTCAGGGGAGTAATACCGACATTCAGAGGAGTAATACCGACACATAGAGGAGTAATATAATCACACAGATGAGTGATACTGACATCCAGAGAAGTAATACCAACATCCAGAGGAGTAATACGTTCACCAAGAGGAGTAATACCGACACCCAGACGAGTAATACCGTTAACCAGAGGAGTAATACCGACAACCAGAGGAGTAATACAGTCACCCGGATGTGTAATTCCGACACCCTGAAGTGCAATACCAACCCAGAGGAGTAATACCGACACCCAGAGGATTAATACCGACACCCAGAGGAGTAATACCGGCACCAAGACGAGTAATACCAAACCAGCGGAGTAATACCGCCACTCAGAGGAATAATAGCGTCACCTGTCACCAAGAATAGTAATACCGATATCCAGAGGTGTAATACGATCACCCAGGGGAGTTGTACCTTCACCGAGGTGAGTAATATCGACACCCAGATGAATAATACCGACATTCAGAGGAGTAATACCGTCAATCGGAGGAGTAATACCGAACATCAGAGAAGTAATATCGACAACCAGATAAGTAATACCAACCCAGAGGAGTAATACCGATATCCAGAGCTGTAATACAGACACCCAGAGAATTAATACGGCCAGCCAGAGGAATACTACCGACATCCACAGGAATAATACCGACAACCAGAGGTGTAATACCGAGATCCAGTGGTGCAATACCGACACACAGAGCAGTAATATCGGCATCCAGTGGAGTAATAACCGAAACGCAGAGGAGTAATACCGACACCCAGTCGAGTAATACCAACCCAGAGGAGTAATACCGATATCCAGAGCTGTAATACCGACACCCAGCGGAGTAACACCGATATCCAGAGGAGTAATGTGTTCACCCAGGTGATTTATACGGACGCCGAGAGGAGTAATACCGACAACCAGCAGTGTAATATCTACATCCAGAGGAGTAAATCCGACGTTCAGAGGACTTAAAACGACACCCAGAGGAGTAATACCGACATACAGAGGAATAATACCATCACCGAGAGGAGTAATACTGACACCCAGGGGAGTAATATCGACGCCCAGAAGAGTAATGCCGACATCCAGGTGAGTAATTCCGTCACCCATAGGAGTAATACCGACACCTAGAGGAGTAATACCTTCAGCCAGTGGATTAATACCGAACCCCAGAGGAGGAACTTTGCAATCCAGACGAGTAACACCGAGATCCAGAGGAGTAATATTGACATCCACATTAATGCCGTCATCCAGAGGAGTAATACTGTCAACAGAGGAGTAATATGGCCACGCAGAGCTTTAATTACGAATGCCAGAAGAGTGATACCGACACCCAGAGGAGTAATAGCGTCACCTGTCACCAAGAGTAGTAATACCGATATCCAGAGGTGTAATACGATCACCCAGGGGAGTTGTACCTTCACCGAGATGAGTAATATCGACACCCAGAGGAATAATACCGACATTCAGAGGAGTAATACCATCACCCAGAGGAGTAATACCGTCACCCAGAGCAGTAATATCGACACCCAGAGGAGTAATAACGACATCCAGAGGAGTAATACCGTCAATCGGAGGAGTAATACCGAACATCAGAGGAGTAATATCGACAACCAGATAAGTAATACCAACCCAGAGGAGTAATACCGATATCCAGAGCTGTAATACAGACACCCAGAGAATTAATACGGCCAGCCAGAGGAATACTACCGACATCCACAGGAATAATACCGACAACCAGAGGTGTAATACCGAGATCCAGTAGTGCAATACCGACACCCAGAGCAGTAATATCGGCACCCAGAGGAGTAATACTTTCACCCAGAGGAATAATACTGTAAACCAGAGGAGTAACACCGTCACCCAGAGGAGTAACACTGACAACCAGAGGAGTAAGACTGACATCCAGATGAGTAATGCCGTCACCCGGAGGAGTATTACCGTCACCCAGAGAAGTAATGCTGTCACCCAGGGGATTAAATCCGACGTTCAGTGGAATAA
This sequence comes from Pristiophorus japonicus, assembly GCF_044704955.1. Classification (NCBI taxonomy): domain Eukaryota; kingdom Metazoa; phylum Chordata; class Chondrichthyes; family Pristiophoridae; genus Pristiophorus; species Pristiophorus japonicus. Next base: position 154,117,201 of record NC_091984.1, on the reverse strand, counting down.
AACCGACACACAGAGGAGTAATATCGGTATCCAGAGGAGTAATGCGGTGACCCAGGTGAGTTAGCCCGTCACCGAGAGGAGTAATACCAACAGCCAGAGGATTAAATCCGACGTTCAGATGAGTAACACCCTACACCCAGAGGAGTAATACCAATATCCAGAGGAATAATACCGTCACTCAGAGGAGTAATTCCGACATCCATTGGAGTAATATCGATACCCAGAGGAGTAATGCCGACATCCAGAGGAGTAATACCGACACCCATAGGAGGAATACGAACACTTAGAGGAGGAATACCTTCACCCGGAGGAACAATACTTTCAACCAGAGGAGTAACACTGTCACCCAATTGAGTAACACCGACACCCAGAGGAGTAACACTGACATCCAGAGGAGTAAGACAATCTCCCGGAGATGTAATACCGTCACCCAGAGGAGTAATGCTGTCAGCCAGGGGAGTAATTCCGACGTTCAGTGGTGTAATATCGACACCAAGAGGAGTAATACCTAAATCCAGAGGTGTAATGCGGTCACCCAGGTGAGTTATCCCGTCACCGAGAGGAGTAATACCGACAACCAGAAGTGTAATAACTACATCCAGAGGAGTAATTCCGTGTTTCAGAGGAGAAAAACCGACACCCAGAGGAGTAATACCGACATCCAGATGAATAATACCGTCGCCCAAAGGAGTAATACCGACAGCCAGGGGAGTAATATCGACACCCAGAGGAGTAATGCCGACATCCAGTGGATTAATTCCGTCACCCATAGGAGTAATACCGACACCCATAGGATTAATAGCGACATGCAGATAAGTAATACCAACACCAAATGAGTAATACCGTCACCCAGAGGACGAACACTGAAATCCACAAGAGTTATACCGACACCCAGAGGAGTAATACCGACACGCAGTGGATAAATACCGAGACCCAGAGGAGCAATACCGACACCCAGTTGAGTAATACAGTCACCCGGACGAGTAATCCCGACTGCCAGAGGAGTAATACCAACGCAGTGGAGTAATACCGGCACCCAGATGAGTAATTCCAACACAAGCAGAACAATACCGACACCCAGAGGAGTAATACCGTCACTCAGGGGAGTAATACCGACATTCAGAGGAGCAATACCGACACCCAGAGGAGTAATAACGTCACTCAGGTGAGTAATACCGACATTCAGAGGAGTAATACCGACCTATAGAGGAGTAATATAATCACACAGAGGAGTGATACCGACATCCAGAGAAGTAATACCAACATCCAGAGGAGTAATACTTTCACCAAGAGGAGTAATACCGACACCCAGACGAGTAATACCGTTAACCAGAGGAGTAATACCGACACCCATAGAAGTAATACAGACATACAGAGAAGTAATACCAACACCAAAGGAGTAATACCGTCACCTAGAGGAGTAATACAGAAACCCAGAAGAGTAATACCGACACCGAGAGGAGTAATACCGACACCCAGCAGAGCAATGCCGAGACACAGAGGAGCAATACCGACACGCAGTTGAGTAATACAGTCACCCGGATGTGTAATTCCGACACCCTGAAGTGCAATACCAACCCAGAGGAGTAATACCGACACCCAGAGGATTAATACCGACACCCAGAGGAGTAATAATGGCACCAAGACGAGTAATACCAAACCAGCGGAGTAATACCGCCACTCAGAGGAATAATAGCGTCACCTGTCACCAAGAATAGTAATACCGATATCCAGAGCTGTAGTACGATCACCCAGGGGAGTTGTACCTTCACCGAGGTGAGTAATATCGACACCCAGATGAATAATACCGACATTCAGAGGAGTAATACCGTCACCCAGAGCAGTAATATCGACACCCAGAGGAGTAATACCGACATTCAGAGGAGTAATACCGTCAATCGGAGGAGTAATACCGAACATCAGAGGAGTAATATCGACAACCAGATAAGTAATACCAACCCAGAGGAGTAATACCGATATCCAGAGCTGTAATACAGACACCCAGAGAATTAATACGGCCAGCCAGAGGAATACTACCGACATCCACAGGAATAATACCGACAACCAGAGGTGTAATACCGAGATCCAGTGCTGCAATATCGACACACAGAGCAGTAATATCGGCATCCAGTGGAGTAATAACCGAAACGCAGAGGAGTAATACCGACACCCAGTCGAGTAATACCAACCCAGAGGAGTAATACCGATATCCAGAGCTGTAATACCGACACCCAGCGGAGTAACACCGATATCCAGAGGAGTAATGTGTTCACCCAGGTGATTTATACGGACGCCGAGAGGAGTAATACCGACAACCAGCAGTGTAATATCTACATCCAGAGGAGTAAATCCGACGTTCAGAGGAGTTAAAACGACACCCAGAGGAGTAATACCGACATACAGAGGAGTAATACCATCACCGAGAGGAGTAATACTGACACCCAGGGGAGTAATATCGACGCCCAGAAGAGTAATGCCGACATCCAGAGGAGTAATTCCGTCACCCATAGGAGTAATACCGACACCTAGAGGAGTAATACCTTCAGCCAGTGGAGTAATACCGAACCCCAGAGGAGGAACTTTGCAATCCAGACGAGTAACACCGAGATCCAGAGGAGCAATATTGACATCCACAGTAATGCCGTCATCCAGAGGAGTAATACTGTCAACAGAGGAGTAATATGGACACGCAGAGCTGTAATTACGAATGCCAGAAGAGTGATACCGACACCCAGAGGAGTAATACCGACAAACAGAGATGTAATACCGACGCCCAGAGGAGTAATACTTTCACCCAGAGCTGTAATACCAACAACCAGAGGAGCAATAACGTCAGCCAGAGGAGTACTTCAGTCACACAGTGGTTTAATACCGTCAGCCAGTGGAGTAATACCGAAACCCATAGGATTAATAGCGAAATGCAGAGAATTAATACCAACACCAAATGAGTAATACCGTCACCCAGAGGACGAACACTGAAACCCACAAGAGTAATACCGACACCCAGAGGAGTAATACCGACAGGCAGCGGATGAATACCGAGACCCAGAGGAGTAATATCGACACCGAGAGGAGTAATACTTTCACCCAGAATAGAAATACCGACACCCACAAGAGTAATACTGACACCCAGAGGAGTAATAACAACATCCAGATGGGTAATGCTGTCAGTTTTTCTGTCACCCAGAGGAGTAATGGCGACATCCATATGTGTATTATCGACACCCAGAGGAGTAAAAGCGACACACAGAGAAGGAATACCATCAACCTGAGGAGTAATACTGTCGAGTAATACCGTCACCGAGTCCAGTAATATCGTCATGCAGAGGAGTAATACCGACACTGAGAGGAGCAATACCGACATCCAGATGAGTAATTCCGACACAAGCAGAATAATACCGACACACAGAGGAGTAATACCGTCACTCAGGAGAGTAATACCGACAGCCAGTGGAGTAATTCCGTCACCCATAGGAGTAATACCGACACCCATAGGATTAATAGCGACATGCAGAGAAGTAATACCAACACCAAATGAGTAATACCGTCACCCAGAGGACGAACACTGAAACCCACAAGAGTTATACCGACACCAGGAGGAGTAATACCGACACGCAGCGGATAAATACCGAGACCCAGAGGAGCAATACCGACACCCAGTTGAGTAATACAGTCACCCGGACGAGTAATCCCGACAGCCAGAGGAGTAATACCAACGCAGAGGAGTAATACCGGCACCCAGATGAGTAATTCCGACACAAGCAGAATAATACCGACACCCAGAGGAGTAATACCGTCACACAGGGGAGTAATACCGACATTCAGAGGAGCAATACCGATACCCAGAGGAGTAATAACGTCACTCAGGGGAGTAATACCGATATTCAGAGGAGTAATACCGACACATAGAGGAGTAATATAATCACACAGAGGAGTGATACTGACATCCAGAGAAGTAATACCAACATCCAGAGGAGTAATACGTTCACCAAGAGGAGTAATACCGACACCCAGACGAGGAATACCGTTAACCAGAGGAGTAATACCGTCACCCAGAGGAGTAATACAGTCACCCGGATGTGTAATTCCGACACCCTGAAGTGCAATACCAACCCAGAGGAGTAATACCGACACCCAGAGGATTAATACCGACACCCAGAGGAGTAATACCGGCACCAAGACGAGTAATACCAAACCAGCGGAGTAATACCGCCACTCAGAGGAATAATAGCGTCACCTGTCACCAAGAATAGTAATACCGATATCCAGAGGTGTAATACGATCACCCAGGGGAGTTGTACCTTCACCGAGGTGAGTAATATCGACACCCAGATGAATAATACCGACATTCAGAGGAGTAATACCGTCACCCAGAGCAGTAATATCGACACCCAGAGGAGTAATACCGACATTCAGAGGAGTAATACCGTCAATCGGAGGAGTAATACCGAACATCAGAGGAGTAATATCGACAACCAGATAAGTAGTACCAACCCAGAGGAGTAATACCGATATCCAGAGCTGTAATACAGACACCCAGAGAATTAATACGGCCAGCCAGAGGAATACTACCGACATCCACAGGAATAATACCGACAACCAGAGGTGTAATACCGAGATCCAGTGGTGCAATACCGACACACAGAGCAGTAATATCGGCATCCAGTGGAGTAATAACCGAAACGCAGAGGAGTAATACCGACACCCAGTCGAGTAATACCAACCCAGAGGAGTAATACCGATATCCAGAGCTGTAATACCGACACCCAGCGGAGTAACACCGATATCCAGTGGAGTAATGTGTTCACCCAGGTGATTTATACGGACGCCGAGAGGAGTAATACCGACAACCAGCAGTGTAATATCTACATTCAGAGGAGTAAATCCGACGTTCAGAGGACTTAAAACGACACCCAGAGGAGTAATACCGACATACAGAGGAGTAATACCATCACCGAGAGGAGTAATACTGACACCCAGGGGAGTAATATCGACGCCCAGAAGAGTAATGCCGACATCCAGAGGAGTAATTTCGTCACCCAAAGGAGTAATACCGACACCTAGAGGAGTAATACCTTCAGCCAGTGGATTAATACCGAACCCCAGAGGAGGAACTTTGCAATCCAGACGAGTAACACCGAGATCCAGAGGAGTAATATTGACATCCACATTAATGCCGTCATCCAGAGGAGTAATACTGTCAACAGAGGCGTAATATGGCCACGCAGAGCTGTAATTACGAATGCCAGAAGAGTGATACCGACACCCAGAGTTGTAATAGCGTCACCTGTCACAAAGAGTAGTAATACCGATATCCAGAGGTGTAATACGATCACCCAGGGGAGTTGTACCTTCACCGAGATGAGTAATATCGACACCCAGAGGAATAATACCGACATTCAGAGGAGTAATACCATCACCCAGAGCAGTAATATCGACACCCAGAGGAGTAATAACGACATCCAGAGGAGTAATACCGTCAATCGTAGGAGTAATACCGAACTTCAGAGGAGTAATATCGACAACCAGATAAGTAATACCAACCCAGAGGAGTAATACCGATATCCAGAGCTGTAATACAGACACCCAGAGAATTAATACGGCCAGCCAGAGGAATACTACCGACATCCACAGGAATAATACCGACAACCAGAGGTGTAATACCGAGATCCAATGGTGCAATACCGACACCCAGAGCAGTAATATCGGCACCCAGAGGAGTAATACCGAAACGCAGAGGAGCAATACCGACACCCAGTCGAGTATTACCAACCCAGAGGAGTAATACCGATATCCAGAGCTGTAATACCGACACCCAGAGGAGTAACACCGATATCCAGAGGAGTAATGTGGTCACCCAGGTGATTTATACCGACAACCAGCAGAGTAATATCTACATCCAGAGGAGTAAATCCGACGTTCAGAGGAGTTAAAACGACACCCAGAGGAGTAATACCGACATACAGAGGAGTAATACCATCACCGAGAGGAGTAATTCTGACACCCAGGGGAGTAATATCGACGCGCAGAAGCGTAATGCCGACATCCAGAGGAGTATTTCCGTCACCCATAGGAGTAAAACCGACACCTAGAGGAGTAATACCTTCAGCCAGTGGAGTAATACCGAACCCCAGAGGAGGAACTTTGCAATCCAGACGAGTAACACCGAGATCCAGAGGAGTAATATTGACATCCACAGTAATGCCGTCATCCAGAGGAGTAATACTGTCAACAGAGTAGTAATATGGACACGCAGAGCTGTAATTACGAATGCCAGAAGAGTGATACCGACACCCAGAGGAGTAATACCGACAAACAGAGATGTAATACCGACGCCCAGAGGAGTAATACTTTCACCCAGAGCTGTAATACCAACAACCAGAGGAGCAATAACGTCAGCCAGAGGCGTACTTCAGTCACACAGTGGTTTAATACCGTCAGCCAGTGGAGTAATACCGACACCAATAGGATTAATAGCGACATGCAGAGAATTAATAACAACACCAAATTATTAATACCGTCACCCAGAGGACGAACACTGAAACCCACAAGAGTAATACCGACACCCAGAGGAGTAATACCGACACGCATCGGATAAATACCGAGACCCAGATGAGAACGACCGACACCTAGTTGAGTAATACAGTCACCCGGACGAGTAATCCCGACAGCCAGAGGAGTAATACCAACGCAGAGGAGTAATACCAGCACCCAGAGGAATAATACCGACACCCAGAGAAGTAATACCGACACCCAGACGAGTAATACCAAACCAGAGGAGAAAGACCGCCACCCAGAAGAGTAATAGCGTCACCCCGAGTATTAGTACCTACATCCAGATGAGTAATACTGTAACCCAGAGGAGTAATACCGATATCCTGAGGAGTAATAAGGTCACCAGGGGAGTTGAACCTTCACCGAGAGGACTAATACCGATACCCAGAGGAATTGTACTGACATCCAGAGGAGTAATACCATCACCCAGAGGAGTGATGCCATCGCCCAGAAGAATAATACCGTCACCTAGGGGAGTAATACCGACATCCAGAGGAGTAATACAGACACGCAGGTGAGTAATACCGACATCCAGAGTAGTAAATACCGATAACCAGAGCAGTAATATCGACACCCAGAGGAGTAATACCGACATCCAGAGGAGTAATACCATCACTCATAGGAGTAATATCGACACCCAGAGGAGTAATATCGATATCCAGATGAGTAATGCCGGCATCCAGAGAAGTAATACGGTCAGCCAGGGCAGTAATACTCACAGCCAGAGGTGTAGTACCGACAGACAGGGGGAGTAATAGCGAAATCCAGCGGAATAATACCGACATCCAGAGGAGTAATACTGACAACCAGAGGAGTAATACCGAGATCCAGTGGTGAAATACCGACAACCAGATGAGTAATATCGACACCCAGAGGAGCAATACCGAAACGCAGAGGAGTGAAACCGACACCAAGACGAGTAATACCAATTCAGAGGAGTAATACCGATATCCAGAGCTGTAATACCGACACCCAGAGGAGTAATACTTTCACCCAGAGGAGTAATACTGTCAACCAGAGGAGTAATACCGTCACCCATTGGAGTAACACCGACACCTAGAGGAATAATACCGACATCCAGAAGAGTAATACCGTCACCCAGAGGAGAGATACCCTCATCCAGAGGAGTAAAACCGTCACCCAGGGGAGTAATACCGACATCCAGCGGAGGAATACAGACATGCAGATGAGTAATACCGACATCCAGAGGAGTAATACCGATACCCAGAGCAGTAATATCGACACCCAGAGGAGTAATAGCGACATCCAGAGGAATAATACCATCACCCAGAGGAGTAATGGCGACATCCATATGAGTATTATCGACACCCAGAGGAGTAAAAGCGACACACAGAGAAGGAATACCATCACCCTGAGGAGTAATACTGTCGAGTAATACCGTCACCGAGTGCAGTAATATCGTCACGTAGAGGAGTAATACCGACACTGAGAGGAGCAATACCGACATCCAGATGAGTAATTCCGACACAAGCAGAATAATACCGACACCCAGAGGAGTAATACCGTCACTCAGGCGTATCATACCGACATCCAGTAGAGTAATACCGTTACCCATAGGAGTAATACCGACACCCATAGGATTAATAGCGACATGCAGAGAAGTAATACCAACACCAAATGAGTAATACCGTCACCCAGAGGACGAACACTGACACCCACAAGAGTTATACCGACACCCAGAGGAGTAATACCGACACGCAGCGGATAAATACCGAGACCCAGAGGAGCAATACCGACACCCAGTTGAGTATTACAGTCACCCGGATGAGTAATCCCGTCAGCCAGAGGAGTAATACCAACGCAGAGGAGTAATACCGGCACCCAGATGAGTAATTCCGACACAAGCAGAATAATACCGACACACAGAGGAGTAATACCGTCACTCAGGGGAGTAATAGCGACATTCAGAGGAGCAATACCTACATCCAGAGGAGTAATATCGATACCCAGAGCAGTAATATCGACACCCAGAGAAGTAATAGCGACATCCAGAGGAATAATACCATCACTCAGAGGATTAATACCGACATGCAGAGGCGTAATACCGTCACCCAGATGAGTAATACCTAACACCAGAGGAGTAATATCGATATCCAGACGAGTAATATCAAGGCAGAGGAGTAATACCAACATATGTACGTTTGATACTGACACCCAGATGAGTAATATATTTCACCCAGAGGAGTAATACCGAAATCCAGAGGAGTAATAGCGACACCCGAAGGAGTAATACCGTCACTCAGAGGAGTAATACCGTTATCCGGAGCAGTAACACTGTCACCGGGAGGAGTAATACCGTCACCCAGCAGAGGAATACTGGCAGCCATAGGAGCAATAGCGACATCCAGAGGAGTGATAGCTTCATCCAGAGGACGAATACCAAAACCCAGAGGAGTAATACCGACATCCAGAACAGTAATACTTTCACCCAGTGGAGTAATGCCCATATCCAGAGGAGCAATACGGTCATCCAGATGAGTAATATCGACATCCGGTAGGAGTAATACCGACACACAGATGTGTAATACTTCCACACAGAGGAGCGATACTGACACCCAGAGGAGTAATAATGAAAGCCATAGGAGCACTACCACATCCAGAGGAGTAATACCGACATCCAGAGGTGTAATACCGACGCAAAGAGGAGGATTACCTTCACCTGAAGAGTAATACCGACATGCAGAGGAGTAATAGCGAAATCCAGACGAGTAATATCAAGGCAGAGGAGTAATACCGACATCCAGAAGTGTGATACTGACACCTAGATGAGCAATACTTTTACCCAGTGGAGTAATACCGAAACCCAGAGGAGTAATAGCGTCATCCAGAGGAGTAATATCGACACCCAGAGGAGTAATGCCGACAGCGAGAGGAGTAATACCGCTATCCAGAGAAGTAATATGGTCACCCAGAGGAATAATATCGACATCCAGGGGAGTAATACCGACCCCTAGAGGAGTAATACTTTCACCCAGAGGAGAAATAACGAATCCAGAGGAGTAATACCATCACATAGAGGTGTAATTCAGTCACCCAGGCGAGTAATACCGAAATCCAGAGGAATAATACCGACACCCAAAGGAGTAATATCGACACCGAGAGGAGTAATACTTTCACCCAGAGGAGAAATACCGACACCCACAAGAGTAATACTGACACCCAGAGGAGTAATAACAACATCCAGATGGGTAATGCTGTCAGTTTTTCTGTCACCCAGAGGAGTAATGGCGACATCCATATGAGTATTATCGACACCCAGAGGAGTAAAAGCGACACACAGAGAAGGAATACCATCACCCTGAGGAGTAATACTGTCGAGTAATACCGTCACCGAGTGCAGTAATATCGTCACGTAGAGGAGTAATACCGACACTGAGAGGAGCAATACCGACATCCAGATGAGTAATTCCGACACAAGCAGAATAATACCGACACCCAGAGGAGTAATACCGTAACTCAGGCGAGTAATACCGACATCCAGTGGTGTAATTCCGTCACCCATAGGATTAATACCGACCCATAGGATTAATAGCGACATGCAGAGAATTAATAACAACACCAAATAATTAATACCGTCACCCAGAGGACGAACACTGAAACCCACAAGAGTAATACCGACACCCAGAGGAGTAATACCGACACGCAGCGGATAAATACCGAGACCCAGAGGAGAAAGACCGACACCTAGTTGAGTAATACAGTCAACCGGACGAGTAATCCCGACAGCCAGAGGAGTAATACCAACGCAGAGGAGTAATACCAGCACCCAGAGGAATAATACCGACACCCAGAGAAGTAATACCGCCACCCAGACGAGTAATACCAAACCAGAGGAGTAAGACCGCCACCCAGAAGAGTAATAGCGTCACCCCGAGCATTAGCACCTACATCCAGATGAGTAATACTGTCACCCAGAGGAGTAATACCGATATCCTGAGGAGTAATAAGGTCACCAGGGGAGTTTAACCTTCACCGAGAGGATTAATACCGATACCCAGAGGAACTGTACTGACATCCAGAGGAGTAATACCATCACCCAGAGGAGTGGTACCATCACCCAGAAGAATAATACCGTCACCTAGGGGAGTAATACCGACATCCAGAGGAGTAATACAGACACGCAGGTGAGTAATACCGACATCCAGAGTAGTAAATACCGATAACCAGAGCAGTAATATCGACACCCAGAGGAGTAATACCGACATACAGAGGAGTAATACCGACCCCTAGAGGATAATACTTTCACCCAGAGGAGGAAATAACGAATCCAGAGGAGTAAAACCGTCACATAGAGGTGTAATTCAGTCACCCAGGCGAGTAATACCGAAATCCAGAGGAATAATACCGACACCCAAAGGAGTAATATCGACACCGAGAGCAGTAATAATTTCGCCCAGAGGAGCAATACCGACACCCAGTTGAGTAATACAGTCACCCGGACGAGTAATCCCGACAGCCAGAGGAGTAATACCAACGCAGAGGAGTAATACCAGCACCCAGAGGAATAATGCCGATACCCAGAGAAGTAATACCGACACCCAGACGAGTAATACCAAACCAGTAGAGTAATACCGCCAAACAGAAGAGTAATAGCGTCACCCCGAGTTTTAGTACCCACATCCATATGTGTAATACTGTCACCCAGAGGAATAATACCGATATCCTGAGGAGTAATAAGTTCACCCGGGGAGTTTAACCTTCACCGAGAGGACTAATACCGATACCCAGAGGCATTGTACTGACATCCAGAGGAGTAATACCATCACCCAGAGGAGTGATACCATCACCCAGAAGAATAATACCGTCACCTAGGGGAGTAATACCGACATCCAGTGGAGTAATACAGACACGCAGGTGAGTAATACCGACATCCAGAGTAGTAAATACCGATAACCAGAGCAGTAATATCGACACCCAGATGAGTAACGCCGACATCCAGAGGAGTAATACCATCACTCAGAGGAGTAATATCGACACCCAGAGGAGTAATATCGATATCCAGAGGAGTGATACCGACACCCAGAGGAGTAATACTTTCACCCAGAGGAGTAATGCTGTCAACCAGAGGAGTAATACCATCACCCATAGGAGTAACACCGACACCTAGAGGAATAGTACCGACATCCAGAAGAGTAATACCGTCACCCAGAGGAGAGATAGCGACATCCAGCGGAATAATACCGACATCCAGAGGAGTAATACTGACAACCAGAGGAGTAATACCGAGATCCAGTGGTGAAAAACCGACAACCAGATGAGTAATATCGACACCCAGAGGAGCAATACCGAAACGCAGAGCAGTGATACCGACACCCAGACGAGTAATACCAACTCAGAGGAGTAATACCGACATCCAGAGCTGTAATGCCGACACCCAGAGGAGTAATACTTTCACCCAGAGGAGTAATACTGTCAACCAGAGGAGTAATACCGTCACCCATAGGAGTAACACCGACACCTAGAGGAATAATACCGACAACCAGAAGAGTAATACCGTCACCCAGAGGAGAGATACCGTCATCCAGAGGAGTAAAACCGTCACCCAGGGGAGTAATACCGACATCAAGAGAAGGAATGCAGACATGCAGATGAGTAATACCGACATCCAGAGGAGTAATACCGATACCCAGAGCAGTAATATCGACACCCAGAGAAGTAATAGCGACATCCAGAGGAATAAGACCATCACTCAGATGATTAATACCGACACCCAGAGGAGTAATACCGTCACCCAGATGAGTAATACCTAACACCAGAGGTGTAATATCGACATCCAGACGAGTAATATCAAGGCAGAGGAGTAATACCAACATATGTACGTTTGATACTGACACCCAGATGAGTAATATATTTCACCCAGAGGAGTAATACCGAAACCCAGAGGAGTAATACCGAAACCCAGAGGAGTAATAGCGACACCCGAAGGAGTAATACCTTCACCCAGAGGAGTAATACCGATATCCGGAGCAGTAACACTGTCACCGGGAGGAGTAATACCATCACCCAGCAGAGTAATACCGCCAGCCAGAGGAGCAATAGCGACATCCAGAGGAGTAATTTCTTCATCCAGAGGACGAATACCAACACCCAGAGGAGTAATACCGACATCCAGAACAGTAATACTTTCACCCAGTTGAGTAATGCCCATATCCAGAGGAGCAATACAGTCATCCAGATGAGTAATATCGACATCCGGAGGAGTAATACCAACACACAGATGTGTAATACTTCCACACAGAGGACCGATACTGACACCCAGAGGAGTAATACTGAAAGCCATAGGAGCACTACCGACATCCAGAAGAGTAATACCGACAACCAGAGGTGTAATACCGACGCACAGAGGAGGATTACCTTCACCTGAAGAGTAATACCGACATGCAGAGGAGTAATAGCGAAATCCAGACGAGTAATACCAAGGCAGAGGAGTAATACCGACATCCAGAAGTGTGATAATGACACCTAGATGAGCAATACTTTCACCCAGTGGAGTAATATCGAAATCCAGAGGAGTAATAGCGTCATCCAGAGGAGTAATATCGACACCCAGAGGAGTAATACCGTCACATAGAGGTGTAATTCAGTCACCCAGACGAGTAATACCGAATTCCTGAGGAATAATACCGACACCCAGAGGAGTAATGTCGACAGCGTGAGGAGTAATACATTTATCCAGAGGAGTAATATGGTCACCCAGAGGAATAATATCGACATGCAGGGGAGTAATACCGACGCCTAGAGGAGTAATACTTTCACCCAGAGGAGTAATACCGATATCCAGAGGAGTAATACCGTCACATAGAGGTGTAATTCAGTCACACAGGCGAGTAATACCGAAATCCAGTGGAATAATACCGACACCCAAAGGACTAATATCGACACCGAGAAGAGTAATACTTTCACCCAGAGGAGAAATACCGACACCCACAAGAGTAATACTGACACCCAGAGGAGTAATAACAACATCCAGATGGGTAATGCTGTCAGTTTTTCTGTCACCCAGAGGAGTAATGGCGACATCCATATGAGTATTATCGACACCCAGAGGAGTAAAAGCGACACCCAGAGAAGGAATACCATCACCCTGAGGAGTAATACTGTCGAGTAATACCGTCACCGAGTGCAGTAATATCGTCACGCAGAGGAGTAATACCGACACTGAGAGGAGCAATACCGACATCCAGATGAGTAATTCCGACACAAGCAGAATAATACCGACACCCAGAGGAGTATTACCATCACTCAGGGGAGTAATACCGACATCCATTGGAGTAATTGCTTCACCCATAGGAGTAATACCGACACCCATAGGATTAATAGCGACATGCAGAGAAGTAATACCAACACCAAATGAGTAATAACGTCACCCAGAGGACGAACACTGAAACCCACAAGAGTTATACCGACACTCAGAGGAGTAATACCGACACGCAGCGGATAAATACCGAGACCAAGAGGAGCAATACCGACACCCAGTTGAGTAATACAGTCACCCGGACGAGTAATCCCGACAGCCGGAGGAGTAATACCAACGCAGAGGAGTAATACCCGCACCCAGATGAGTAATTCCGACACAAGCAGAATAATACCGACACCGAGAAGAATAATACCGTCACTCAGGGGAGTAATACCGGCATGCAGAGGATCAATACCGACACCCAGAGGAGTAGTAACGTCACTCAGGGGAGTAATATCGACATTCAGAGGAGTAATACCGACATATAGAGGAGAAATATAATCACACGTGGGAGTGATACCGACATCCAGAGAAGTAATACCAACATCCAGAGGAGTAATACTTTCACCAAGAGGAGTAATACCGACACCCAGACGAGTAATACCGTTAACCAGAGGAGCAATACCGACACCCAGAGTAGTAATACCGTCAATCGGAGGAGTAATACCGACATCCAGAGGAGTAATACCGACATCCAGAGGAGTAATACCTTCAATCGGAGGAGTAATACCGAACATCAGAGGAGTAATATCCACAACCAGATAAGTAATACCAACCCAGTGGAGTAATACCGAAACCCAGAGGAGTAATAGCGTCATCCAGAGGAGTAATATCGACACCCAGAGGAGTAATACCGTCACATAGAGGTGTCATTCAGTCACCCAGACGAGTAATACCGAAATCCAGAGGAGTAATACCTACACCCAGAGGAGTAATGCCGACAGCGAGAGGAGTAATACCGCTATCCAGAGAAGTAATATGGTCACCCAGAGGAATAATATCGACATCCAGGGGAGTAATACCGACCCCTAGAGGAGTAATACTTTCACCCAGAGGAGAAATAACGAATCCAGAGGAGTAATACCATCACATAGAGGTGTAATTCAGTCACCCAGGCGAGTAATACCGAAATCCAGAGGAATAATACCGACACCCAAAGGAGTAATATCGACACCGAGAGGAGTAATACTTTCACCCAGAGGAGAAATACGGACACCCACAAGAGTAATACTGACACCCAGAGGAGTAATAACAACATCCAGATGGGTAATGCTGTCAGTTTTTCTGTCACCTAGAGGTGTAATACTGTCGAGTATTATGAGTAATACCGTCACTCAGGGGAGTAATACCGTCACCCAGAGTAGCAATGCTGTCACCCAGGGGAGTAAATCCGACGTTCAGTGGAATACAACCTACACCCAGAGGAGTAACATCGATATCCAGAGGAGTAATGCGGTCACCCAGGTGATTTATACGAACGCCGAGAGGAGTAATACCAACAACCAGCAGTGTAATATGTACATCCAGAAGAGTACATCCGGCGTTCAGAGGAGTAAAAGCGACACCCGGAGGAGTAATACCGAAATACAGAGTAGTAATACCGACATCGAGAGGAGTAATACTGACACCCAGGGGAGTAATATCGACGCCCAGAAGAGTAATACCGACATCCAGAGGAGTAATTCCGTCACCCATAGGAGTAATACCGAAACCTAGAGGAGTAATACCTTCATCCAGTGGAGTAATACCGAACCCCAGAGGAGGAACCTTGCAATCCAGACGAGTAACACCGAGATCCAGAGGAGTAATATCGACATCCACAGTAATGCCGTCATCCAGAGTAGTAATACTGTCAACAAAGGAGTAACATGGACACGCAGAGCAGTAATTACGAATGCCAGAAGAGTAATACCGACACCCAGAGGAGTAATACCGACACACAGAGTTGTAATACCGACGCCCAGATTAGTAATAGCGACATCCAGAGGAGAATTACCTTCAGCAAGTGAAGTAATACTGTCACCAAGATGATTAATACCGAAAAGCAGAGGAGTAAAACCGTCGCGAAGAGGAGTAATGCCGTCGCCAAGAGGAGCAATACCGACACCCAGAAAAGTATAACTGACATCCAGAGGAGTAATACCGACATCAAGAGGAGTAATAACGACACTCAGAGGAGTAATACCATCACCCAGAGGAGTAATACCGACATCCAGA
Source organism: Pristiophorus japonicus (assembly GCF_044704955.1). NCBI lineage: Eukaryota > Metazoa > Chordata > Chondrichthyes > Pristiophoridae > Pristiophorus > Pristiophorus japonicus. The sequence continues at coordinate 154,101,171 of NC_091984.1, read as the reverse complement.
AAAGTAACACCGATATCGAGAAAAGTAATACTTTCACCAAGAGGAGTAATAACGACACCCAGAGGAGTAATACCGACAACCAGAGGAGTAATACCGACACCCTGAGGAGTAATACCGACATCCAGGGGAGTAATACCGTCACACAGTGGAGTAATACTGACACCAATAGGAGTAATACCGACATGTTGAGGAGTAATACCAACATCAAATGCGTAATACCGTCATCCAGAGGAGTAATACCGAAATCCAGAAGAGTAATACCGACATCCAGAGGAGTAATACCGACACCCAGCAGATCAATACAGAGACCCAGAGGAGCAATACCGACACATGGTTGAGTAATTCCGTCACCCGGAGGTGTACTCCCGTAACCCAGAGGAGTAATGCCAACCCAGAGGGGTAATAACGAAATCCAGAGCAGTAATACCGACATCCAGAGGAGTAATGCCGTCAAGCAGTGGAGTAATACCGACACCCATAGGAGTAATACCGACATGCAGAGAATAATACCAACACCAAATGAGTAATAACGTCACCCAGAGGATGATCACTGGAACCCAGAAGTGTTATACCGACATCAAGAGAAGTAATACCGACACGCAGCGGAGCAAATACCGAGACCCAGAGGAGCAATACCGACACCCAGTTGAGTAATACAGTCACCCGGAGGAGTAATCCCGACAGCTAGAGGAGTAATACCAACCCAGGGGAATAATACCGACACCCAAAGGAATAATACCTACATCCAGAGAAGTAATACCGACACCCAGACGAGTAATACCAACCCAGAGGAGTAATACCGATATCCAGAGCTGTACTTTCGACACCCAGAGAAGAAATACTTCCACCAGAGGAATAATACTTTCAACCAGAGGAGTAATACCGTCACCCAGAGGAGTAACACCGACACCCAGAGGAGTAACACCGACATCCAGAGGAGTAATATCGCCACCCAGAGGAGTAATACCGTCACCCAGAGTAGTAATGCTGTCACCCAGGGGAGTGAATCCGACGTTCAGTGGAATACAACCTACACCCAGAGGAGTAACACCGATATCCAGAGGAGTAATGCGGTCACCCAGGTGATTTATACGGACGCCGAGAGGAGTAATACCGACAACCAGCAGTGTAATATCTACATCCAGAGGAGAAAGTCCGACGTTCAGAGGAGTAAAAACGACACCCAGAGGAGTAATACCGATATACAGACGTATAATACCGTCACCGAGAGGAGTAATACTGACACCCAGGGGAGTAATATCGGCGCCCTGAAGAGTAATGCCAACATCCAGAGGAGTAATTCCGTCAGCCATAGGAGTAATACCGACACCTAGAGGAGTAATACCTTCATCCAGTGGAGTAATACCGAACCCCAGAGGAGGCAATTTGCAATCCAGACGAGTAACACCGAGATCCAGAGGATTAATATCGACATCCATAGCAATGCCGTAATCTAGAGGAGTAATACTGTCAACAGAGGAGTAATATGGGCACGCAGAGCTGTAATTACGAATGCCAGAAGAGTAATACCGACACCCAGAGGAGTAATGCTGTCACCCAGGGGAGTAATTCCGACGTTCAGTGGTATAAAATCGACACCCAGAGGAGTAATACATGAATCCAGAGGAGTAATGCGATCACCCAGGTGAGTTATCCCGTCATCGAGAGGAGTAATACCGACAATCAGAAGTGTAATACCTACATCCAGAGGAGTAATTCCGTGTTTCAGAGGAGAAACACCGACACCCAGAGGAGTAATACCGATATCCAGATTAATAATACCGTAACCCAAAGGAGTAATACCGACAGCCAGGGGAGTAATATTGACACCCTGAGGAGTAATGCCGACATACAGAGGAATAATTCCGTCACCCATAGGAGTTAATACCGACACCTAGAGGAGTAATACCTTCATCCAGAAGAGGCATTTTGCAATCCAGACGAGTAACACCGACATCCAGCGGAGTAATATTGACATCCAGAGTAATGTCGTCACCCAGAGGAGTAATACTGTCAACAGAGGAGTAATAAGGACACTCAGAGATGTAATAACGACTGCCAGAAGCGTAATACCGACACCCAGAGGAGTAATACCGACACACAGAGGTGTAATACTGACATCCAGAGGAGTAATACTTTCACCCAGAGCTGTAATACCAACAACCAGAGGAGCAATAACGTCAGCCAGTGGAGTAGTTCATTCACACAGATGTTAAATACCGACATCCTGAGGAATAATACCGACCCCCACAGGAATAATAACGTCACCCAGAGGGGTAATACTTTCGTGTAATACTGTCACCCAGAGGAGTAATATCGACATCCATAGGAGTAATTACCGACAGCCATAGGACTAATACCGACACTCATAGGAATTATACACTCGAGTAATAATGTCACCAAGTGGGTAATACCGTCACGCAGAGGAGTAATACAGAAACTGAGAGTAGTAATACCGACATCCAGATGAGTAATTCCGACACCAGCGGAATAATACCGAAACCCAGATGAGTAATACCGTCACTCAGGGTAGTAATACCGACATCCAGAAGAGTAATACCGACACACAGAGGAGTAATATAATCACCCAGAGGAGTGATACCGACATCCAGAGAAGTAATGCCTACATCAAGAGGAGTACTACGTTCACCAAGAGGAGTAATACAAGACACCCAGATGAGTAATACCGACACCCAGAGGAGTAATATCGACATCCAGAGGAGTAATACCGTCAGCCAGTGGAGTAATACTGATACCCATAGGAGTAACACCGACATGCAGAGCAGTAATACCAACACCAAATCAGTAATACCGTCACCCAGAGGACTAACACTGAAACCCAGAAGAGTTAGACCGACACCCAGAGGAGTAATAGTGACAGGCAGCGGAGCAATACCGAGACCCAGAAGGCAATAGCGACATCCAGTTGAACAATACAGTCACCCAAAGGAGTAATCCCGACATCCGGAGGAGTAATACCAACCCAGAGAAGTAATACTGACACCCAGGCGCGTAATACCAACTCAGAGGAGTAATACCGAGTTCCAGAGCTGTAATACCGACACCCAGAGGAGTAATACTTTCACCCAGAGGAATAATACTTTCAACCAGAGGAGTAACACCGTCACCCAGAGGAGTAACACTGACACCCAGACGAGTAACAATGAAATACAGATGAGTAATACCTTCACCTGGAGGAGTAATACCATCACCCAGAGGAGTAATGCTGTCACCCACGGGATTAAATCTGAAGTTCAGTGGAATAAAACCGACACCCAGAGGAGCAATACCGATATCCAGAGGAGTAATGCGGTGAGCCAGGTGAGTTATACCATCACCGAGAGGAGTAATACCGACAGCTAGCATCCAGAGGAGTAAATCCGACGTTCAGAGGAGTAACACCGACACCCAGATGAGTAATACCAGTATCCAGAGGAATAATACCGTCACTCAAAGGAGTAATACCGACACCTATGGGAGTAATATCGACACCCAGAGGAGTAATACCGACACCCATAGGAGGAATACGAACACCTAGAGGAGGAATACCTTCACCCAGAGGAACAATACGTTCAACCAGAGGAGTAACACTGTCATCCAGTTGAGTAACACCGACACCCAGATGAGTAACACTGACATCCAGAGGAGCAATACCATCACCCGAAGGTGTAATACCGTCAGCCAGAGGAGTAATGCTGTCACCCAGGCGAGTAATTCCGACGTTCAGTGGTATAAAATCGACACCCAGAGGAGTAATACCTAAATCCAGAGGAGTAATGCGGTCACCCAGGTGAGTTATCCCGTCACCGAGAGGAGTAATACCGACAACCAGAAGTGTAATACCTCCATCCAGAGGAGTAAATCCGTGTTTCAGAGGAGAAACACCGACACCCAGAGGAGTAATACCGATATCCATATGAATAATACCGTCACCCAAAGGAGTAATACCGACAGCCAGGGGAGTAATATCGACACCCAGAGGAGTAATGCCGACATCCAGAGGAGTAATTCCGTCACGCATAGGAGTAATACCGACACCTAGAGGAGGAATACCTTCATCCAGAGGAGTAATACCGAACCACAGAGGAGGAATGTTGCAATCCAGACGAGTAACACCGACATCCAGAGGAGTAATATTGACATCCAGAGTAATGTCGTCATCCAGAGGAGTAATACTGTCAACAGAGGCGTAATATGGACACTCAGAGCTGTAATAACGACTGCCAGAAGAGTAATACCGACACCCAGAGGAGTAATACCGACACACAGAGGTGTAATACTGACATCCAGAGGAGTAATACTTTCACCCAGAGCTGTAATACCAACAACCAGAGGAGCAATAACGTCAGCCAGAGGAGTAATTCATTCACACAGATGTTAAATACCGACATCCAGAGGAATAATACCGACCCCCACATGAATAATAACGTCACCCAGAGAGGTAATACTTTCACGTAATACTGTCACCCAGAGGAGTAATATGGACATCCATGGGAGTAATTACCGACACCCATAGGACTAATACCGACACTCATAGGAATTATACAGTCGAGTAATAATGTCATCAAGTGGGTAATACCGTCACGCAGAGGAGTAATACAGAAACTGAGAGTAGTAATACCGACATCCAGATGAGTAATTCCGACACCAGCGGAATAATACCGACACCCAGATGAGTAATACCGTCACTCAGGGTAGTAATACCGACATCCAGAAGAGTAATACCGACACACAGAGGAGTAATATAATCACCCAGAGGAGTGATACCGACATCCAGAGAAGTAATGCCTACATCAAGAGGAGTAATACTTTCACCAAGAGGAGTAATACAAGACACCCAGATGAGTAATAACGACACCCAGAGGAGTAATACCGACATCCAGAGGAGAAATACAGTCAACCAGTGGAGTAATAGCGATACCCATAGGAGTAACATCGACATGCAGAGCAGTAATACCAACACCAAATCAGTAATACCGTCACCCAGAGGACTAACACTGAAACGCAGAAGTGTTAGACCGAAACCCAGAGGAGCAATAGTGACAGGCAGTGGAGCAATACCGAGACCCAGAAGGCAATATCGACATCCAGTTGAGCAATACATTTACCCAAAGGAGTAATCCCGACATCCGGAGGAGTAATACCAACCCAGAGAAGTAATACCGACACCCAGGCGCGTAATACCAACTCAGAGGAGTAATACCGATTTCCAGAGCTGTAATACCGACACCCAGAGGAGTAATAATTTCACCCAGAGGAATAATACTTTCAACCAGAGGAGTAACACCGTCACCCAGAGGAGTAACACGGACACCCAGAGGAGTAACAATGACATTCAGATGAGTATTGCCCTCACCCGGAGGAGTAATACCATCACCCAGAGGAGTAATGCTGTCACCCACGGGATTAAATCTGAAGTTCAGTGGAATAAAACCGACACCCAGAGGAGCAATACCGATATCCAGAGGAGTAATGCGGTGAGCCAGGTGAGTTATTCCGTCACCGAGAGGAGTAATACCGACAGCTAGCAGTGTAATACCTACATCCAGAGGAGTAAATCCGACGTTCAGAGGAGTAACACCGACACCCACAGGAGTAATACCAGTATCCAGAGGAATAATACCGTCACTCAAAGGAGTAATACCGACACATATGGGAGTAATATCGACACCCAGAGGAGTAATGCCGACATCCAGAGGAGTAATACCGACACCCATAGGAGGAATACGAACACTTAGAGGAGGAATACCTTCACCCAGAGGAACAATACGTTCAACCAGAGGAGTAACACTGTCATCCAGTTGAGTAACACCGACACCCAGATGAGTAACACTGACATCCAGAGGAGCAATGCCGTCGCCAAGAGGAGCAATAACGACACCCAGAAAAGTATAACTGACATCCAGAGGAGTAATACCGACATCAAAGGAGTAATAACGACACTCAGAGGAGTAATACCATCACCCGGACGAGTAATCCCGGCAGCCAGAGGTGTAATACCAACGCAGAGGCGTAATACCGGCACCCAGAGGAATAATACCGACATCCAGAGAAGATATACCGACACCCAGACGAGTAATACCAAACCAGAGGAGTAATACCGCCACCCAGAAGAGTAATAGCATCACCCAGAGTATTAGTACCTACATCCAGAGGAGTAATACTGTCACCCAGAAGAGTAATACCGACATCCAGAGGAGTAATACCGACACCGAGAGGAGTAATACTTTCACCCTGAGGAGTAATACCGTTATCCAGAGGAGTACTATGGTCACCCAAGGGAATAATATCGACATCCAGGGAAGTAATACCGACACCCAGAGGAATAATACTTTCACCCAGAGGAGTATACTGATATCCAGAGGAGTAATACCGTCAGCCAGTGGAGTAATGCCGACACCCATAGGTGTAATACCGACATGCAGAGAAGTAATACCAACACCAAATGAGTAATAACGTCACCCAGAGGACGAACACTGAAACCCAGAAGAGTTATACCGACATCCAGAGAAGTAATACCGACACACAGCGGAGCAATGCCGAGACCAAGAGGAGCAATACCGACACCCAGTTGAGTAATACAGTCACCCGGAGGAGTAATCCCGACAGACAGAGGAGTAATACCAACCAGAGGAGTAATACCGACACCCATAGGAATAATACCGACATCCAAAGAAGCAATACCGACACCCAGACGAGTAATACCAACCCAGAGGAGCAATACCGATATCCAGAGCTGTAATTCCGACACCAAGAGAAGACATACTTCCACACAGAGGAATAATACTTTCAATCAGAGGAGTAATACCGTCACCCAGAGGAGTAACACCGACACTCAGAGGAGTAACACCGACATCCAAAGGAGTAATACCGCCACCCAGATTAGTAATGCTGTCACCCAGGGGAGTAAATCCGACGTTCAGTGGAATACAACCTACACCCTGAGAAGTAACATCGATATCCAGAGGAGTAATGTGGTCACCCAGGTGATTTATACGGACGACAAGAGGAGTAATACCAACAACCAGCAGTGTAATATGTTCATCCAGAGGAGTAAATCCGACGTTCAGAGGACTAAAAACAACACCCAGAGGAGTAATGCCGAAATACAGAGGAGTAATACCGATATCGAGAGGAGTAATACTGATACCCAGGGGAGTAATATCGACGCCAACAAGAGTAATACCGACATCCAGACGATTAATTCCATCGCCCATAGGAGTAATACCGACACCTAGAGGATTTATACCTACATCCAGTGGAGTAATACCGAACGCCAGAGGAGGAACTTTGCAATCCAGACGAGTAACACCGAGATCCAGAGGAGTAATATCGACATCCACAGTAATGCCGTCATCCAGAGGAGTAATACTGTCAACAGAGGATTAATATGGACACTCAGAGCTGTAATTACGAATGCCAGAAGAGTAATACCGACACCCAGAGGAGTAATACCGACACACAGAGTTGTAATACCGACGCCCAGATTAGTAATAGCGACATCCAGAGGAGAATTACCTTCAGCAAGTGAAGTAATACTGTCACCAAGATAATTAATACCGAAAAGCAGAGGAGTAAAACCGTCGCGAAGAGGAGTAATACCGTCGCCAAGAGGAGCAATACCGACACCCAGAAAAGTATAACTGACATCCAGAGGAGTAATACCGACATCAAGAGGAGTAATAACGACACTCAGAGGAGTAATACCATCACCCAGAGGAGTAACACCGACATCCAGATAAGTAACACCGACATCGAGATGAGTAATACTTTCACCAAGAGGAGTAATGCCGTCACCCAGAGTAGTAATGCTGTCACCCAGTGGAGTGAATCCGACGTTCAGTGGAATACAACCTACACCCAGAGGAGTAACACCGATATCCAGTGGAGAATTGCGGTCACCCAGGTGATTTATACGGACGCCGAGTGGAGTAATAACGACAACTAGCAGTGTAATATCTACATCCAGAGGAGTAAATGCGACGTTCAGAGGAGTAAACACGACACCCAGAGGAGTAATACCGAAATACAGAGGAGTAATACCGTCACCGAGAGGAGTAATACTGACACGCAGGGGAGTAATATCGCGCCCAGAAGAGTAATGCCGACATCCAGAGGAGTAATTCCGTCACCCATAGGACTAATACCGACACCTAGAGGAGTAATACCTTCATCCACTGGAGTAATACCGAACCCCAGAGGAGGAACTTTGCAATCCAGAGGAGTAACACCGAGATCCAGAGGAGTACTATCGACATCCACACTAATGCCGTCATCCAGAGGAGTAATACTGTCAACAGAAGAGTAATATGGACAGGCAGAGCTGTAATTACGAATGCCAGAAGAGTAATACCGACACCCAAAGGAGTAATACCGACACACAGAGTTGTAATACCGACGCCCACATTAGTAATAGCGACATCCAGAAGAGAATTACCTTCATCCAGTGAAGTAATACTGTCACCAAGATGATTAATACCGAAAAGCAGAGGAGTAAAACCGTCGCGAAGAGGAGTAATACCGTCGCCAAGAGGAGCAATACCGACACCCAGAAAAGTATAACTGACATCCAGAGGAGTAATACCGACATCAAAGGAGTAATAACGACACTCAGAGGAGTAATACCATCACCCGGACGAGTAATCCCGACAGCCAGAGGAGTAATACCAACGCAGAGGCGTAATACCGGCACCCAGGGGAATAATACCGACACCCAGAGAAGATATACCGACACCCAGACGAGTAATACCAAACCAGAGGAGTAATACCGCCACCCAGAAGAGTAATAGCATCACCCCGAGTATTAGTACCTACATCCAGAGGAGTAATACTGTAACCCAGAAGAGTAATACCGACATCCAGAGGAGTAATACCGACACCGAGAGGAGTAATACTTTCACCCAGAGGAGTAATACCGTTATACAGAGGAGTAATACCGTCAGCCAGTGGAGTAATGCCGACACCCATAGGAGTAATACCGACATGCAGAGAAGTAATACCAACACCAAATGAGTAATAACGTCACCCAGAGGACGAACACTGAAACCCAGAAGAGTTATACCGACATCCAGAGAAGTAATATCGACACGCAGCGGAGCAATACCGAGACCAAGAGGATCAATACCGACACCCAGTTGAGTAATACAGTCACCCGGAGGAGTAATCCCGACAGCCAGAGGAGTAATACCAACCCAGAGGAGTAATACCGACACCCAAAGGAATAATACCGACATCCAAAGAAGTAATACCGACACCCAGACGAATAATACCAACCCAGAGGAGTAATACCGATATCCAGAGCTGTAATTCAGACACCCAGAGAAGAAATACTTCCACACAGTGGAATAAGACTTTCAACCAGAGGAGTAATACCGTCACCCAGAGGAGTAACACCGACACCCAGAGGAGTAACACCGACATCCAGATGAGTGATACCGCAACCCAGAGTAGTAATGTCGTCACCCAGAGTAGTAATGCTGTCACCCAGTGGAGTGAATCCGACGTTCAGTGGAATACAACTTACACCCAGAGGAGTAACACCGATATCCAGAGGAGAATTGCGGTAACCCAGGTGATTTATACGGACGCCGAGAGGAGTAATAACGACAACCAGCAGTGTAATATCTACATCCAGAGGAGTAAATGCGACGTTCAGAGGAGTAAAAACGACACCCAGAGGAGTAATACCGATATCCAGAGCTGTAATTCCGACACCAAGAGAAGAAATACTTCCACACAGAGGAATAATACTTTCAATCAGAGGAGTAATACCGTCACCCAGAGGAGTAACACCGTCACTCAGAGGAGTAACACCGACATCCAAAGGAGTAATACCGCCACCCAGATTAGTAATGCTGTCACCCAGGGGAGTAAATCCGACGTTCAGTGGAATACAACCTACACCCAGAGAAGTAACATCGATATCCAGAGGAGTAATGTGGTCACCCAGGTGATTTATACGGACGCCAAGAGGAGTAATACCAACAACCAGCAGTGTAGTATGTTCATCCAGAGGAGTAAATCCGACGTTCAGAGGACTAAAAACAACACCCAGAGGAGTAATGCCGAAATACAGAGGAGTAATACCGATATCGAGAGGAGTAATACTGATACCCAGGGGAGTAATATCGACGCCAACAAGAGTAATACCGACATCCAGACGATTAATTCCATCACCCATAGGAGTAATACCGACACCTAGAGGATTTATACCTTCATCCAGTGGAGTAATACCGAACGCCAGAGGAGGAACTTTGCAATCCAGACGAGTAATACCGAGATCCAGAGGAGTAATATCGACATCCACAGTAATGCCGTCATCCAGAGGAGTAATACTGTCAACAGAGGATTAATATGGACACTCAGAGCTGTAATTACGAATGCCAGAAGAGTAATACCGACACCCAGAGGAGTAATACCGACACACAGAGTTGTAATACCGACGCCCACATTAGTAATAGCGACATCCAGAAGAGAATTACCTTCATCCAGTGAAGTAATACTGTCACCAAGATGATTAATACCGAAAAGCAAAGGAGTAAAACTGTCGCGAAGAGGAGTAATACCGTCGCCAAGAGGAGCAATACCGACACCCAGAAAAGTATAACTGACATCCAGAGGAGTAATACCGACATCAAGAGGAGTAATAACGACACTCAGAGGAGTAATACCATCACCCAGAGGAGTAACACCGACATCCAGATAAGTAACACCGAAATCGAGATGAGTAATACTTTCACCAAGAGGAGTAATGCCGTCACCCAGAGTAGTAATGCTGTCACGCAGTGGAGTGAATCCGACGTTCAGTGGAATACAACCTACACCCAGAGGAGTAACACCGATATCAAGAGGAGAATTGCGGTCACCCAGGTGATTTATACGGACGCCGAGAGGAGTAATAACGACAACCAGCAGTGTAATATCTACATCCAGAGGAGTAAATGCGACGTTCAGAGGAGTAAAAACGACACCCAGAGGAGTAATACCGAAATACAGAGGAGTAATACCGTCACCGAGAGGAGTAATACTGACACCCAGGGGAGTAATATCGCGCCCAGAAGAGTAATGCCGACATCCAGAGGAGTAATTCCGTCACCCATAGGAGTAATACCGACACCTAGAGGAGTAATACCTCCATCCAGTGGAGTAATACCGAACCCCAGAGGAGGAACTTTGCAATCCAGAGGAGTAACACCGAGATCCAGAGGAGTAATATCGACATCCACAGTAATGCCGTCATCCAGAGGAGTAATACTGTCAACAGAAGAGTAATATGGACAGGCAGAGCTGTAATTACGAATGCCAGAAGAGTAATACCGACACCCAAAGGAGTAATACCGACACACAGAGTTGTAATACCGACGCCCACATTAGTAATAGCGACATCCAGAAGAGAATTACCTTCATCCAGTGAAGTAATACTGTCACCAAGATGATTAATACAGAAAAGCAGAGGAGTAAAACCGTCATGAAGAGGAGTAATACCGTCGCCAAGAGGAGCAATACCGACACCCAGAAAAGTATAACTGACATCCAGAGGAGTAATACCGACATCAAGAGGAGTTTAACGACACTCAGAGGAGTAATACCATCACCCAGAGGAGTAATACCGACATCCAGAAAAGTAACACCGACATCGAGATGAGTAATACCGTCGCCAAGAGGAGCAATAACGACACCCAGAAAAGTATAACTGACATCCAGAGGAGTAATACCGACATCAAAGGAGTAATAACGACACTCAGAGGAGTAATACCATCACCCGGACGAGTAATCCCGACAGCCAGAGGAGTAATACCAAGGCAGAGGCGTAATACCGGCACCCAGGGGAATAATACCGACACCCAGAGAAGATATACCGACACCCAGACGAGTAATACCAAACCAGAGGAGTAATACCGCCACCCAGAAGAGTAATAGCATCACCCCGAGTATTAGTAACTACATCCAGAGGAGTAATACTGTCACCCAGAAGAGTAATACCGACATCCAGAGGAGTAATACCGACACCGAGAGGAGTAATACTTTCACCCTGAGGAGTAATACCGATATCGAGAGGAGTACTATGGTCACCCAGATGAATAATATCGACATCCAGGGAAGTAATACCGACACCCAGAGGAATAATACTTTCGCCCAGAGGAGTATACTGATATCCAGATGAGTAATACCGTCAGCCAGTGGAGTAATGCCGACAGCCATAGGTGTAATACCGACATGCAGAGAAGTAATACCAACACCAAATGAGTAATAACGTCACCCAGAGGACGAACACTGAAACCCAGAAGAGTTATACCGACATCCAGAGAAGTAATACCGACACACAGCGGAGCAATACCGAGACCAAGAGGAGCAATACCGACACCCAGTTGAGTAATACAGTCACCCGGAGGAGTAATCCCGACAGCCAGAGGAGTAATACCAACCAGAGGAGTAATACCGACACCCATAGGAATAATACCGACATCCAAAGAAGCAATACCGACACCCAGACGAGTAATACCAACCCAGAGGAGTAATACCGATATCCAGAGCTGTAATTCCGACACCAAGAGAAGAAATACTTCCACACAGAGGAATAATACTTTCAATCAGAGGAGTAATACCGTCACCCAGAGGAGTAACACCGACACTAAGAGGAGTAACACCGACAACCAAAGGAGTAATACCGCCACCCAGATTAGTAATGCTGTCACCCAGGGGAGTAAATCCGACGTTCAGTGGAATACAACCTACACCCAGAGAAGTAACATCGATATCCAGAGGAGTAATGTGGTCACCCAGGTGATTTATACGGACGTCAAGAGGAGTAATACCAACAACCAGCAGTGTAATATGTTCAAACAGAGGAGTAAATCCGACGTTCAGAGGACTAAAAACAACACCCGGAGGAGTAATGCCGAAATACAGAGGAGTAATACCGATATCGAGAGGAGTAATACTGATACCCAGTGGAGTAATATCGACGCCAACAAGAGTAATACCGACATCCAGACGATTAATTCCATCGCCCATAGGAGTAATACCGACACCTAGAGGATTTATACCTTCATCCAGTGGAGTAATACCGAACGCCAGAGGAGGAACTTTGCAATCCAGACGAGTAACACCGAGATCCAGAGGAGTAATATCGACATCCACAGTAATGCCGTCATCCAGAGGAGTAATACTGTCAACAGAGGATTAATATGGACACTCAGATCTGTAATTACGAATGCCAGAAGAGTAATACCGACACCCAGAGGAGTAATACCGACACACAGACTTGTAATACCGACGCCCAGATTAGTAATAGCGACATCCAGAGGAGAATTACCTTCACCAAGTGAAGTAATACTGTCACCAAGATGATTAATACCGAAAAGCAGAGGAGTAAAACCGTCGCGAAGAGGAGTAATACCGTCGCCAAGAGGAGCAATACCGACACCCAGAAAAGTATAACTGACATCCAGAGGAGTAATACCGACATCAAGAGGAGTAATAACGACACTCAGAGGAGTAATACCATCACCCAGAGGAGTAACACTGACATCCAGATAAGTAACACCGACATCGAGATGAGTAATACTTTCACCAAGAGGAGTAATGCCGTCACCCAGAGTAGTAATGCTGTCACCCAGTGGAGTGAATCCGACGTTCTGTGGAATACAACCTACACCCAGAGGAGTAACACCGATATCCAGAGGAGAATTGCGGTCACCCAGCTGATTTATACGGACGCCGAGAGGAGTAATAACGACAACCAGCAGTGTAATATCTACATCCAGAGGAGTAAATGCGAAGTTCAGAGGAGTAAAAACGACACCCAGAGGAGTAATACCGAAATACAGAGGAGTAATACCGTCACCGAGAGATGTAATACTGACACCCAGGGGAGTAATATCGCGCCCAGAAGAGTAATGCCGACATCCAGAGGAGTAATTCCGTCACCCATAGGAGTAATACCGACACCTATAGGAGTAATACCTTCATCCAGTGGAGAAATACCGAACCCCAGAGGAGGAACTTTGCAATCCAGAGGAGTAACACCGAGATCCAGAGGAGTAATATCGACATCCACAGTAATGCCGTCATCCAGAGGAGTAATACTGTCAACAGAAGAGTAATATGGACATGCAGAGCTGTAATTACGAATGCCAGAAGAGTAATACCGACACCCAAAGGAGTAATACCGACACACAGAGTTGTAATACCGACGCCCACATTAGTAATAGCGACATCCAGAAGAGAATTACCATCATCCAGTGAAGTAACACTGTCACCAAGATGATTAATACCGAAAAGCAGAGGAGTAAAACCGTCGCGAAGAGGAGTAATACCGTCGCCAAGAGGAGCAATACCGACACCCAGAAAAGTATAACTGACATCCAGAGGAGTAATACCGACATCAAGAGGAGTAATAACGACACTCAGAGGAGTAATACCATCACCCGGACGAGTAATCCCGACAGCCAGAGGAGTAATACCAACGCAGAGGCGTAATAACGGCACCCAGAGGAATAATACCGACACCCAGAGAAGATATACCGACACCCAGACGAGTAATACCAAACCAGAGGAGTAATACCGCCAGCCTGAAGAGTAATAGCATCACCCCGAGTATTAGTACCTACATCCAGAGGAGTAATACTGTCACCCAGAAGAGTAATACCGACATCCAGAGGAGTAACACCGACACCCAGAGGAGTAACACCGACATCCAGAGGAGTGATACCGCAACCCAGAGTAGTAATGCCGTCACCCAGAGTAGTAATGCTGTCACACAGTGGAGTGAATCCGACGTTCAGTGGAATACAACTTACACCCAGAGGAGTAACACCGATATCCAGAGGAGAATTGCGGTCACCCAGGTGATTTATACGGACGCCGAGAGGAGTAATAACGACAACCAGCAGTGTAATATCTACATCAAGAGGAGTAAATGCGGCGTTCAGAGGAGTAAAAACGACACCCAGAGGAGTAATACCGATATCCAGAGCTGTAATTCCGACACCAAGAGAAGAAATACTTCCACACAGAGGAATAATACTTTCAATCAGAGGAGTAATACCGTCACCCAGAGGAGTAACACCGACACTCAGAGGAGTAACACCGACATCCAAAGGAGTAATACCGCCACCCAGATTAGTAATGCTGTCACCCAGGGGAGTAAATCCGACGTTCAGTGGAATACAACCTACACCCAGAGAAGTAACATCGATATCCAGAGGAGTAATGTGGTCACCCAGGTGATTATACGGACGCGAAGAGGAGTAATACCAACAACCAGCAGTGTAATATGTTCATCCAGAGGAGTAAATCCGACGTTCAGAGGACTAAAAACAACACCCAGAGGAGTAATGCCGAAATACAGAGGAGTAATACCGATATCGAGAGGAGTAATACTGATACCCAGGGGAGTAATATCGACGCCAACAAGAGTAATACCGACATCCAGACGATTAATTCCATCACCCATAGGAGTAATACCGACACCTAGAGGATTTATACCTTCATCCAGTGGAGTAATACCGAACGCCAGAGGAGGAACTTTGCAATCCAGACGAGTAATACCGAGATCCAGAGGAGTAATATCGACATCCACAGTAGTGCCGTCATCCAGAGGAGTAATACTGTCAACAGAGGATTAATATGGACACTCAGAGCTGTAATTACGAATGCCAGAAGAGTAATACCGACACCCAGAGGAGTAATACCGACACACAGAGTTGTAATACCGACGCCCAGATTAGTAATAGCGACATCCAGAGGAGAATTACCTTCACCAAGTGAAGTAATACTGTCACCAAGATGATTAATACCGAAAAGCAGAGGAGTAAAACCGTCGCGAAGAGGAGTAATACCGTCGCCAAGAGGAGCAATACCGACACCCAGAAAAGTATAACTGACATCCAGAGGAGTAATACCGACATCAAGAGGAGTAATAACGACACTCAGAGGAGTAATACCATCACCCAGAGGAGTAACACCGACATCCAGATAAGTAACACCGACATCGAGATGAGTAATACTTTCACCAAGAGGAGTAATGCCGTCACCCAGAGTAGTAATGCTGTCACCCAGTGGAGTGAATCCGACGTTCAGTGGAATACAACCTACACCCAGAGGAGTAACACCGATATCCAGAGGAGAATTGCGGTCACCCAGGTGATTTATACGGACGCCGAGAGGAGTAATAACGACAACCAGCAGTGTAATATCTACATCCAGAGGAGTAAATGCGACGTTCAGAGGAGTAAAAACGACACCCAGAGGAGTAAAACCGAAATACAGAGGAGTAATACCGTCACCGAGAGGAGTAATACTGACACCCAGGGGAGTAATATCGCGCCCAGAAGAGTAATGCCGACATCCAGAGGAGTAATTCCGTCACCCATAGGAGTAATACCGACACCTAGAGGAGTAATACCTTCATCCAGTGGAGTAATACCGAACCCCAGAGGAGGAACTTTGCAATCCAGAGGAGTAACACCGAGATCCAGAGGAGTAATATCGACATCCACAGTAATGCCGTCATCCAGAGGAGTAATACTGTCAACAGAAGAGTAATATGGACACGCAGAGCTGTAATTACGAATGCCAGAAGAGTAATACCGACACCCAAAGGAGCAATACCGACACACAGAGTTGTAATACCGACGCCCACATTAGTAATAGCGACATCCAGAAGAGAATTACCTTCATCCAGTGAAGTAATACTGTCACCAAGATGATTAATACCGAAAAGCAGAGGAGTAAAACCGTCGCGAAGAGGAATAATACCGTCGCCAAGAGGAGCAATACCGACACCCAGAAAAGTATAACTGACATCCAGAGGAGTAATACCGACATCAAGAGGAGTTTAACGACACTCAGAGGAGTAATACCATCACCCAGAGGAGTAATACCGACATCCAGAAAAGTAACACCGACATCGAGATGAGTAATACCGTCGCCAAGAGGAGCAATAACGACACCCAGAAAAGTATAACTGACATCCAGAGGAGTAATACCGACATCAAGAGGAGTAATAACGACACTCAGAGGAGTAATACCATCACCCGGACGAGTAATCCCGACAGCCAGAGGAGTAATACCAACGCAGAGGCGTAATACCGGCACCCAGAGGAATAATACCGACACCCAGAGAAGATATACCGACACCCAGACGAGTAATACCAAACCAGAGGAGTAATACCGCCACCCAGAAGAGTAATAGCATCACCCCGAGTATTAGTACCTACATCCAGAGGAGTAATGCTGTCACCCAGAAGAGTAATACCGACATCCAGAGGAGCAATACCGACACCGAGAGGAGCAATACTTTCACCCAGAGGAGTAATACCGATATACAGAGGAGTAATACCGTCAGCCAGTGGAGTAATGCCGACACCCATAGGAGTAATACCGACATGCAGAGAAGTAATACCAACACCAAATGAGTAATAACGTCACCCAGAGGACGAACACTGAAACCCCGAAGAGTTATACCGACATCCAGAGAAGTAATATCGACACGCAGCGGAGCAATACCGAGACCAAGAGGAGCAATACCGACACCCAGTTGAGTAATACAGTCACCCGGAGGAGTAATCCCGACAGCCAGAGGAGTAATACCAACCCAGAGGAGTAATACCGACACCCAAAGGAATAATACCGACATCCAAAGAAGTAATACCGACACCCAAACGAATAATACCAACCCAGAGGAGTAATACCGATATCCAGAGCTGTAATTCCGACACCCAGAGAAGAAATACTTCCACACAGTGGAATAAGACCTTCAACCAGAGGAGTAATACTGTCACCCAGAGGAGTAACACCGACACCCAGAGGAGTAACACCGACATCCAGAGGAGTGATACCGCAACCCAGAGGAGTAATGCCGTCACCCAGAGTAGTAATGCTGTCACCCAGTGGAGTGAATCCGACGTTCAGTGGAATACAACCTACACCCAGAGGAGTAACACCGATATCCAGAGGAGAATTGCGGTCACCCAGGTGATTTATACGGACGCCGAGAGGAGTAATAACGACAACCAGCAGTGTAATATCTACATCCAGAGGAGTAAATGCGACGTTCAGAGGAGTAAAAACGACACCCAGAGGAGTAATACCGAAATACAGAGGAGTAATACCGTCACCGAGAGGAGTAATACTAACACCCAGGGGAGTAATATCGCGCCCAGAAGAGTAATGCCGACATCCAGAGGAGTAATTTCGTCACCCATAGGAGTAATACCGACACCTAGAGGAGTAATACCTTCATCCAGTGGAGTAATACCGAACCCCAGAGGAGGAACTTTGCAATCCAGAGGAGTAACACCGAGATCCAGAGGAGTAATATCGACAGTCACAGTAATGCCGTCATCCAGAGGAGTAATACTGTCAACAGAAGAGTAATATGGACACGCAGAGCTGTAATTACGAATGCCAGAAGAGTAATACCGACACCCAAAGGAGCAATACCGACACACAGAGTTGTAATACCGACGCCCACATTAGTAATAGCGACATCCAGAAGAGAATTACCTTCATCCAGTGAAGTAATACTGTCACCAAGATGATTAATACCGAAAAGCAGAGGAGTAAAACCGTCGCGAAGAGGAGTAATACCGTAGCCAAGAGGAGCAATACCGACACCCAGAAAATTATAACTGACATCCAGAGGAGTAATACCGACATCAAGAGGAGTTGAACGACACTCAGAGGAGTAATACCATCACCCAGATGAGTAATACCGACATCCAGAAAAGTAACACCGACATCGAGATGAGTAATACCGTCGCCAAGAGGAGCAATAACGACACCCAGAAACGTATAACTGACTTCCAGAGGAGTAATACCTTCATCCAGTGGAGTAATACCGAACGCCAGAGGAGGAACCTTGCATTCCAGACGAGTAACACCGAGATCCAGAGGAGTAATATCGACATCCACAGTAATGCTGTCATCCAGAGGAGTAATACTGTCAACAGAGGATTAATATGGACACGCAGAGCTGTAATTACGAATGCCAGAAGTGTAATACAGACACCCAGAGGAGTAATACCGACACACAGAGTTGTAATACCGACGCCCAGCTTAGTAATAGCGACATCCAGAGGAGAATTACCTCCACCAAGTGAAGTAATACTGTCACCAAGATGATTAATACCGAAAAGCAGAGGAGTAAAACCTTCGCGAAGAGGAGTAATACCGTCGCCAAGAGGAGCAATACCGACACCCAGAAAAGTATAACTGACATCCAGAGGAGTAATACCGACATCAAGAGGAGTAATAACGACACTCAGAGGAGTAATACCATCACCCAGAGGAGTAATACCGACATCCAGATAAGTAACACCGACATCGAGATGAGTAATACTTTCACCAAGAGGAGTTTTAACGACACCCAGAGGAGTAATACCGACAACCAGAGGAGTAATACCGACACCGAGAGGAGTAATACCAACGGCCAGAGGAGTAATACCGACACCTAGAGGAGTAATACCGACATCCAGAGGAGTAATACCGTCAGCCAGTGGAATAATACCGATACCCATAGGAGTAACACCGACATGCAGAGCAGTAATACCAACACCAAATCAGTAATACCGTCACCCAGAGGAATTACACTGAATCCCAGAAGAGTTAGACCGACACCCAGAGGAGTAATACTGTCATGCAGGGGAGTAATACCGATATCCACAGGCGTAATACGGTCACCAGGGGAGTTGCACCTTCACCGAGAGGAGTAATACCATCAATCAGAGGAGTAATACCGTCACCCAGAGGAGTAAAACCGTCAGCTTGGGGGAGTATTACCGACATCCAGAGGAGTAATACAGACACACAAATGAGTAATACCGACATCTGGAGGTGTAATACCGATAGCGACAGCAGTAATATCGACACCCAGAGGAGTAATAGCGACATCCGGAGGAGTAATACCATCACTCATAGGATTAATACCGACACACAGAGAGTAATATCGACATCCAGACGAGTAATATCAAGGCAGAGGAGTAATACCAACATACATAAGTTTGATACTGACACCAAGATGAGTAATATATTTCACCCAGAGGAGTAATACCGAAAGCCAGAGGAGCAATACCGTCGCCCAGTGGAGTAATACTGACAGCCAGAAGAGCAATAGCGACATCCAGAGAAGTAATACCGACATCCAGAGTTGTAATACCGACACACAGAGGAGGAATACCTTCACCAGAGTAATACCGACATGTAGAGGAGTAATAGCGAAAACCAGACGAATAATATCAAGGCAGAGGAGTAATACCGACATCCAGAAGTGTGATACTGACACCCAGATGAGTAATACCATCACATAGAGGTGTAATTCAGTCACCCAGACGAGTAATACCGAAATCAAGAGGAATAATACCGATACCCCGAGGAGTAATACCGACACCGAGAGGAGTAATACTTTCACCCAGAGGAGTAATACCGATATACAGAGGAGTAATACTGTCAGCCAGCGGAGTAATGCCGACACCCATAGGAGTAATACCGACATGCAGAGAAGTAATACCAACACCAAATGAGTAATAACGTCACCCAGAGGACGAACACTGAATCCCAGAAGAGTTATACCGACATCCAGAGAAGTAATATCGACACGCAGCGGAGCAATACCGAGACCAAGAGGAGCAATACCGACACCCAGTTGAGTAATACAGTCACCCGGAGGAGTAATCCCGACGGCCAGAGGAGTAATACCAACGCAGAGGAGTAATACCGACACCCAAAGGAATAATACCGACATCCAAAGAAGTAATACCGACACCCAGACGAATAATACCAACCCAGAGGAGTAATACCGATATCCAGAGCTGTAATTCCGACACCAAGAGAAGAAATACTTCCACACAGTGGAATAAGACTTTCAACCAGAGGAGTAATACCGTCACCCAGAGGAGTAACACCGACACCCAGAGGAGTAACACCGACATCCAGAGGAGTAATACCGCCACCCAGAGGAGTAATGCCGTCACCCAGAGTAGTAATGCTGTCACCCAGTGGAGTGAATCCGACGTTCAGTGGAATACAACCTACATCCAGAGGAGTAACACCGATATCCAGAGGAGTAATGCGGTCACCCAGGTAATTTATACGGACGCCGAGAGGAGTAATAACGACAACCAGCAGTGTAATATCTACATCCAGAGGAGTAAATGCGACGTTCAGAGGAGTAAAAACGACACCCAGAAGAGTAATGCCGACATCCAGAGGAGTAATTTCGTCACCCATAGGAGTAATACCGACACCTAGAGGAGTAATACCTTCATCCAGTGGAGTAATACCGAACCCCAGAGGAGGAACTTTGCAATCCAGAGGAGTAACACCGAGATCCAGAGGAGTAATATCGACAACCACAGTAATGCCGTCATCCAGAGGAGTAATACTGTCAACAGAAGAGTAATATGGACACGCAGAGCTGTAATTACGAATTCCAGAAGAGTAATACCGACACCCAAATGAGTAATACCGACACACAGAGTTGTAATACCGACGCCCACATTAGTAATAGCGACATCCAGAGGAGAATTACCTTCACCCAGTGAAGTAATACTGTCACCAAGATAATTAATACCGAAAAGCAGAGGAGTAAAACCGTCGCGAAGAGGAGTAAGTCGTCGCCAAGAGGAGCAATACCGACACCCAGAAAAGTATAACTGACATCCAGAGGAGTAATACCGACACCAAGAGGAGTAATAACGACACTCAGAGGAGTAATACCATAACCCAGAGGAGTAATACCAACATCCAGAAAAGTAACACCGACATCGAGATTAGTAATAGCGTCGTCAAGAGGAGCAATACCGACACCCAGAAACTATAACTGACATCCAGAGGAGTAATACCAACATCAAGAGGAGTAATAACGACACTCAGAGGAGTAATACAATCACCCGGACGAGTAATCCCGACAGCCAGAGGAGTAATACCAACGCAGAGGCGTAATACCGGCACCCAGAGGAATAATACCGACACCCAGAGAAGAAATACCGATACCCAGACGAGTAATACCAAACCAGAGGAGTAATACCGCCACCCAGAAGAGTAATAGCATCACCCCGAGTATTAGTACCTACATCCAGAGGAGTAATACTGTCACCCAGAAGAGTAATACCGATATCCTGAGGAGTAATACGGTCACCAGGGGAGTTGAACCTTCACCGAGAGGTGTAATACCGATACACAGAGGAATAATACCGACATCCAGAGGAGTAATACCATCACCAAGAGGAGTGATACTGTCACCCAGAATAATAATACCGTCACCCAGGGGAGTAATACCGAACACCAGAGAAGTAATATCGATATCCAGATGAGTAATGCCGGCATCCAGAGAAGTAATACGGTCAGCGAGAGCAGCAATACCCTCAGCCAGAGGTGTAGTAACGACACACAGAGCAGTAATAGCGACATCCAGCGGAATAATACCGACATCCAGAGGAGTAATACTGACAACCAGAGGAGTAATACCGAGATCCAGTGGTGAAATACCGACAACCAGATGAGTAATATCGACACCCAGAGGAGCAATACCGAAACGCAGAGGAGTAATACCGACACCCAGACGAGTAATACCAACTCAGAGGAGTAATACCGATATCCAGAGCTGTAATACCGACACCCAGAGGAGTAATACTTCCACCCAGAGGAGTAATACTATCAACCAGAGGAGTAATACCGTCACCCATAGGAGTTACACCGACACCTAGAGGAATAATACCGACGTTATGAAGAGTAAAACCGTCACCCAGAGGAGTAACACCGTCACCCAGGTGAGTAATACCGACATCCAGAGGAGTAATACAGACATGCAGATCAGTAATACCGACACCCAGAGGAGTAATACCGATACTCAGAGCAGTAATATCGACACCCAGAGAAGTAACAGCGACATCCAGAGGAATAATACCATCACTCAGAGGATTAATACCGACACCCAGAGGAGTAATACCGTCACCCAGAGGAGTAATACCTAACACTAGAGGAGTAATATCGACATCCAGACGAGTAGTATCAAGGCAGAGGAGTAATAACAACATACATACGTTTGATACTGACACCCAGATGAGTAATATATTTCACCCAGAGGAGTAATACCGAAACCCAGAGGAGTAATAGCGACACCCGAAGCAGTAACACTGTCACCGGGAGGAGTAATACCGTCACCCAGCAGAATAATACCGACAGCCAGAGGAGCAATAGCGATATCCAGAGGAGTAATAGCTTCATCCAGAGGACGAATATCAACACCCAGAGGAGTAATACCGAAATCCAGAACAGTAATACTTTCACCCAGTGGAGTAATACCCATATCCAAAGGAGCAATACGGTCATCCAGGTGAGTAATATCGACGTCCAGAGGAGTAATACCGACACCCAGAGGAGTAATACTTTCACACAGAGGAGCGATACTGACACCCAGAGGAGTAATACTGAAAGCCATAGGAGCACTACCGACATCCAGAGGAGTAATACCGACATCCAGAGGTGTAATACCGACGCACAGAGGAGGATTACCTTCACCTGAAGAGTAATACCGACATGCATAGGAGTAATAGCGAAATCCAGACGAGTAATATCAAGGCAGAGGAGTAATACCGACATCCAGAAGTGTGATACTCACACCTAGATGAGCAATACTTTCACCCAGTGGAGTAATACCGAAACCCAGAGGAGTAATAGCTTCATCCAGAGGAGTAATATCGACACCCAGAGGAGTAATACCGTCACATAGAGATGTAATTCAGTCACTCAGACGAGTAATACCGAAATCCAGAGGAATAATACCTGCACCCAGAGGAGTAATGCCGACAGCGAGAGCAGTAATACTTTCACCCAGAGGAGTAATACAGTTATCCAGAGGAGTAATATGGTCACCCAGAGGAATAAAATCGATATCCAGGGGAGTAATACCGACGCCTAGAGGAGTAATACTTTCACCCAGAGGAGTAATACCGATATACAGAGGAGTAATACCGCCACCCAGAAGAGTAATAGCATCACCCCGAGTATTAGTACCTACATCCAGAGGACTAATACTGTCACCAAGAGGAGTAATACCGATATACAGTGGAATAATACCGACATCCAGAGGAGTAATACCATCACCAATAGGAGTGATACTGTCACCCAGAAGAATAATACCGTCACCCAGGGGAGCAAGACCGACATCCAGAGGAGTAATACAGACACGCAGGTGAGTAATACCGACATCCAGAGTAGTAAATACCGATAACCAGAGCAGTAATATCGACACCCAGAGGAGTAGAACCGACATCCAGAGGAGTAATACCATCACTCAGAAGAGTAATACCGACACCCAGAAGAGTAATAGCTTCACCCAGGGGAGTAATACCAAACACCAGAGAAGTAATATCGATATCCAGATGAGTAATGTCGGCATCCAGAGAAGTAATACGGTCAGCCAGAGCAGTAATATCCTAAGCCAGAGGTGTAGTACCGACACACAGAGCAGTAATAGTGACATCCACCGGAATAATACCGACATCCAGTGGAGTAATACTGACAACCAGAGGAGCAATACCGAAACGCAGACAAGTAATACCAACTCAGAGGAGTAATACCGATATCCAGAGCTGTAATACCGACACCCAGAGGAGTAATACTTTCACCCAGAGGAGTAATACTGTCAACCAGAGGAGTAATACCGTCACCCATATTAGTAACACCGACACCGAGAGGAATAATACCGACATTCTGAAGAGTAATACCGTCACCGAGAGGAGAGATACCGTCACCCAGAGGAGTAAAGCCGTCACCCAGGTGAGTAATACCGACATCCAGAGGAGTAATACAGACATGCTGATGAGTAATACCGACATCCAGAGGAGTAATACCGATACACAGAGCAGTAATATCGACAACCAGAGAAGTAACAGCGACATCCAGAGGAATAATACATTCACTCAGAGGATTAATACCGACACCCAGAGGAGTAATACCGTCACCCAGAGGAGTAATACCTAACACTAGAGGAGTAATATCGACATCCAGACGAGTAGTATCAAGGCAGATGTGTAATGCCAACATACATACGTTTGATACTGACACCCAGATGAGTAATATATTTCACCCAGAGGAGTAATACCGAAACCCGGAGGAGTAATAGCGACACCCGAAGGAGTAATACCGTCACCCAGAGGAGTAATACCGATATCCGGAGCAGTAACACTGTCACCGGGAGGAGTAATACCGTCACCCAGCAGAGTAATACCGACAGCCAGAGGAGCAATTGCGACATCCAAAGGAGTAATGGATTCATCCAGAGGACGAATACCAACACCCAGAGGAGTAATACCGAAATCCAGAACAGTAATACTTTCACCCAGTGGAGTAATACCGATATCCAAAGGAGCAATACGGTCATCCAGATGAGTAATAACGACATCCAGAGGAGTAATACCGACGCACAGAGGAAGATTACCTTTACCTGAAGAGTAATACCGACATGCAGAGCAGTAATTGCGAAATCCAGACGAGTAATATCAAGGCAGAGGAGTAATACCGACATTCAGAAGTGTGATACTGACACATAGATGAGCAATACTTTCACCCAGTGGAGTAATACCGAAACTCAGAGGAGTAATAGCGTCATCCAGAGGAGTAATATCGACACCCAGAGGAGTAATACCGTCACATAGAGGTGTAATTCTGTCACCCAGACGAGTAATACCGAAATCCAGAGGAATAATACCTACACCCAGAGGAGTAATGCCGACAGCGAGAGGAGTAATACTTTAACCCAGAGGAGTAATACCGTTATCCAGATTAGTAATATGGTCACCCAGAGGAATGATATCGACATCCAGGGGAGAAATACCGACGCCTAGAGGACTAATACTTTCACCCAGAGGAGTAATACCGATATCCAGAGGAGTAATACCGTCACATAGAGGTGTAATTCAGTCACCCAGGCGAGTAATACCGAAATCCAGAGGAATAATACCGACACCCAAAGGAGTAATATCGACACCGAGAGGAGTAATACTTTCACCCAGAGGAGAAATACCGACACTCACAAGAGTAATACTGACACCCAGAGGAGTAATAACAATACCCAGATGTGTAATGCTGTCAGTTTATCTGTCACCCAGATGAGTAATGGCGACATCCATATGAGTATTATCGACACCCAGAAGAGTAAAAGCGACACACAGATAAGGAATACCACCACCCTGAGGAGTAATACTGTCGAGTAATACCGTCACCGAGTCCAGTAATATCGTCACGCGGAGGAGTAATACCGACACTGAGAGGAGCAATACCGACATCCAGATGAGTAATTCCGACACAAGCAGAATAATACCGACACCCAGAGGAGTAATACCGTCACTCAGGGGAGTAATACCGACATCCAGAGGAGCAATACCGACACCCAGAGGAGTAATTCCGTCACCCATAGGAGTAATACCGACACCTAGAGGAGCAATACCTTCATCCAGAGGAGTAATAACGAACCCCAGAGGAGTAATTTTGCAATCCAGACGAGTAACACCGATATCCGGAGGAGTAGTATTGACATCCAGAGTAATGCCGTCATCCATAGGAGTAATACTGTAACAGAGGCGTAATATGGACACTCAGAGCTGTAATAACGACTGCCAGAAGAGTAATACCGACACCCAGAGGAGTAATACCGACACCCAGAGGAGTAATACTTTCACCCTGAGGAGTAATACCGATATCCAGAGGAGTAATATGGTCACCCAGAGGAATAATATCGACATCCAGGGAAGTAATACCGACACTGAGAGGAGCAATACCGACATCCAGATGAGTAATTCCGACACAAGCAGAATAATACCGACACCCAGAGGAGTAATGCCGTCACTCAGGGGAGTAATACCGACATCCAGAGGAGCAATACCGACACCCAGAGGAGTAATTCCGTCACCCATAGGAGTAATACCGACACCTAGAGGAGCAATACCTTCATCCAGAGGAGTAATAACGAACCCCAGAGGAGTAATTTTGCAATCCAGACGAGTAACACCGATATCCGGAGGAGTAGTATTGACATCCAGAGTAATGCCGTCATCCAGAGGAGTAATACTGTAACAGAGGCGTAATATGGACACTCAGAGCTGTAATAACGACTGCCAGAAGAGTAATACCGACACCCAGAGGAGTAATACCGACACCCAGAGGAGTAATACTTTCACCCTGAGGAGTAATACCGATATCCAGAGGAGTAATATGGTCACCCAGAGGAATACTATCGACATCCAGGGAAGTAATACCGACACCCAGAGGAATAATACTTTCACCCAGAGGAGTAAACTGATATCCAGAGGAGTAATACCATCAGCCAGTGGAGCAATGCCGACACCCATAGAAGTAATACCGACATGCAGATAAGTAATACCAACACCAAATGAGTAATAACGTCACCCAGAGGACGAACACTGAAACCCAGAAGAGTTATACCGACATCCAGAGAAGTAATACCGACACGCAGCGGAGCAATACCGAGACCAAGAGGAGCAATACCGACACCCAGTTGAGTAATACAGTCACCCGGAGGAGTAATCCCGACGGCCAGAGGAGTAATACCAACGCAGAGGAGTAATACCGACACCCAAAGGAATAATACCGACATCCAAAGAAGTAATACCGACACCCAGACGAATAATACCAACCCAGAGGAGTAATACCGATATCCAGAGCTGTAATTCCGACACCAAGAGAAGAAATACTTCCACACAGTGGAATAAGACTTTCAACCAGAGGAGTAATACCGTCACCCAGAGGAGTAACACCGACACCCAGAGGAGTAACACCGACATCCAGAGGAGTAATACCGCCACCCAGAGGAGTAATGCCGTCACCCAGAGTAGTAATGCTGTCACCCAGTGGAGTGAATCCGACGTTCAGTGGAATACAACCTACATCCAGAGGAGTAACACCGATATCCAGAGGAGTAATGCGGTCACCCAGGTAATTTATACGGACGCCGAGAGGAGTAATAACGACAACCAGCAGTGTAATATCTACATCCAGAGGAGTAAATGCGACGTTCAGAGGAGTAAAAACGACACCCAGAGGAGTAATACCGAAATACAGAGGAGTAATACCGTCACCGAGAGGAGTAATACTGACACCCAGGGGAGTAGTAATATCGCGCCAGAAGAGTAATGCCGACATCCAGAGGAGTAATTTCGTCACCCATAGGAGTAATACCGACACCTAGAGGAGTAATACCTTCATCCAGTGGAGTAATACCGAACCCCAGAGGAGGAACTTTGCAATCCAGAGGAGTAACACCGAGATCCAGAGGAGTAATATCGACAACCACAGTAATGCCGTCATCCAGAGGAGTAATACTGTCAACAGAAGAGTAATATGGACACGCAGAGCTGTAATTACGAATTCCAGAAGAGTAATACCGACACCCAAATGAGTAATACCGACACACAGAGTTGTAATACCGACGCCCACATTAGTAATAGCGACATCCAGAGGAGAATTACCTTCACCCAGTGAAGTAATACTGTCACCAAGATAATTAATACCGAAAAGCAGAGGAGTAAAACCGTCGCGAAGAGGAGTAAGTCGTCGCCAAGAGGAGCAATACCGACACCCAGAAAAGTATAACTGACATCCAGAGGAGTAATACCGACACCAAGAGGAGTAATAACGACACTCAGAGGAGTAATACCATAACCCAGAGGAGTAATACCAACATCCAGAAAAGTAACACCGACATCGAGATTAGTAATAGCGTCGTCAAGAGGAGCAATACCGACACCCAGAAACTATAACTGACATCCAGAGGAGTAATACCAACATCAAGAGGAGTAATAACGACACTCAGAGGAGTAATACAATCACCCGGACGAGTAATCCCGACAGCCAGAGGAGTAATACCAACGCAGAGGCGTAATACCGGCACCCAGAGGAATAATACCGACACCCAGAGAAGAAATACCGATACCCAGACGAGTAATACCAAACCAGAGGAGTAATACCGCCACCCAGAAGAGTAATAGCATCACCCCGAGTATTAGTACCTACATCCAGAGGAGTAATACTGTCACCCAGAAGAGTAATACCGATATCCTGAGGAGTAATACGGTCACCAGGGGAGTTGAACCTTCACCGAGAGGTGTAATACCGATACACAGAGGAATAATACCGACATCCAGAGGAGTAATACCATCACCAAGAGGAGTGATACTGTCACCCAGAATAATAATACCGTCACCCAGGGGAGTAATACCGAACACCAGAGAAGTAATATCGATATCCAGATGAGTAATGCCGGCATCCAGAGAAGTAATACGGTCAGCGAGAGCAGCAATACCCTCAGCCAGAGGTGTAGTAACGACACACAGAGCAGTAATAGCGACATCCAGCGGAATAATACCGACATCCAGAGGAGTAATACTGACAACCAGAGGAGTAATACCGAGATCCAGTGGTGAAATACCGACAACCAGATGAGTAATATCGACACCCAGAGGAGCAATACCGAAACGCAGAGGAGTAATACCGACACCCAGACGAGTAATACCAACTCAGAGGAGTAATACCGATATCCAGAGCTGTAATACCGACACCCAGAGGAGTAATACTTCCACCCAGAGGAGTAATACTATCAACCAGAGGAGTAATACCGTCACCCATAGGAGTTACACCGACACCTAGAGGAATAATACCGACGTTATGAAGAGTAAAACCGTCACCCAGAGGAGTAACACCGTCACCCAGGTGAGTAATACCGACATCCAGAGGAGTAATACAGACATGCAGATCAGTAATACCGACACCCAGAGGAGTAATACCGATACTCAGAGCAGTAATATCGACACCCAGAGAAGTAACAGCGACATCCAGAGGAATAATACCATCACTCAGAGGATTAATACCGACACCCAGAGGAGTAATACCGTCACCCAGAGGAGTAATACCTAACACTAGAGGAGTAATATCGACATCCAGACGAGTAGTATCAAGGCAGAGGAGTAATAACAACATACATACGTTTGATACTGACACCCAGATGAGTAATATATTTCACCCAGAGGAGTAATACCGAAACCCAGAGGAGTAATAGCGACACCCGAAGCAGTAACACTGTCACCGGGAGGAGTAATACCGTCACCCAGCAGAATAATACCGACAGCCAGAGGAGCAATAGCGATATCCAGAGGAGTAATAGCTTCATCCAGAGGACGAATATCAACACCCAGAGGAGTAATACCGAAATCCAGAACAGTAATACTTTCACCCAGTGGAGTAATACCCATATCCAAAGGAGCAATACGGTCATCCAGGTGAGTAATATCGACGTCCAGAGGAGTAATACCGACACCCAGAGGAGTAATACTTTCACACAGAGGAGCGATACTGACACCCAGAGGAGTAATACTGAAAGCCATAGGAGCACTACCGACATCCAGAGGAGTAATACCGACATCCAGAGGTGTAATACCGACGCACAGAGGAGGATTACCTTCACCTGAAGAGTAATACCGACATGCATAGGAGTAATAGCGAAATCCAGACGAGTAATATCAAGGCAGAGGAGTAATACCGACATCCAGAAGTGTGATACTCACACCTAGATGAGCAATACTTTCACCCAGTGGAGTAATACCGAAACCCAGAGGAGTAATAGCTTCATCCAGAGGAGTAATATCGACACCCAGAGGAGTAATACCGTCACATAGAGATGTAATTCAGTCACTCAGACGAGTAATACCGAAATCCAGAGGAATAATACCTGCACCCAGAGGAGTAATGCCGACAGCGAGAGCAGTAATACTTTCACCCAGAGGAGTAATACAGTTATCCAGAGGAGTAATATGGTCACCCAGAGGAATAAAATCGATATCCAGGGGAGTAATACCGACGCCTAGAGGAGTAATACTTTCACCCAGAGGAGTAATACCGATATACAGAGGAGTAATACCGCCACCCAGAAGAGTAATAGCATCACCCCGAGTATTAGTACCTACATCCAGAGGACTAATACTGTCACCAAGAGGAGTAATACCGATATACAGTGGAATAATACCGACATCCAGAGGAGTAATACCATCACCAATAGGAGTGATACTGTCACCCAGAAGAATAATACCGTCACCCAGGGGAGCAAGACCGACATCCAGAGGAGTAATACAGACACGCAGGTGAGTAATACCGACATCCAGAGTAGTAAATACCGATAACCAGAGCAGTAATATCGACACCCAGAGGAGTAGAACCGACATCCAGAGGAGTAATACCATCACTCAGAAGAGTAATACCGACACCCAGAAGAGTAATAGCTTCACCCAGGGGAGTAATACCAAACACCAGAGAAGTAATATCGATATCCAGATGAGTAATGTCGGCATCCAGAGAAGTAATACGGTCAGCCAGAGCAGTAATATCCTAAGCCAGAGGTGTAGTACCGACACACAGAGCAGTAATAGTGACATCCACCGGAATAATACCGACATCCAGTGGAGTAATACTGACAACCAGAGGAGCAATACCGAAACGCAGACAAGTAATACCAACTCAGAGGAGTAATACCGATATCCAGAGCTGTAATACCGACACCCAGAGGAGTAATACTTTCACCCAGAGGAGTAATACTGTCAACCAGAGGAGTAATACCGTCACCCATATTAGTAACACCGACACCGAGAGGAATAATACCGACATTCTGAAGAGTAATACCGTCACCGAGAGGAGAGATACCGTCACCCAGAGGAGTAAAGCCGTCACCCAGGTGAGTAATACCGACATCCAGAGGAGTAATACAGACATGCTGATGAGTAATACCGACATCCAGAGGAGTAATACCGATACACAGAGCAGTAATATCGACAACCAGAGAAGTAACAGCGACATCCAGAGGAATAATACATTCACTCAGAGGATTAATACCGACACCCAGAGGAGTAATACCGTCACCCAGAGGAGTAATACCTAACACTAGAGGAGTAATATCGACATCCAGACGAGTAGTATCAAGGCAGATGTGTAATGCCAACATACATACGTTTGATACTGACACCCAGATGAGTAATATATTTCACCCAGAGGAGTAATACCGAAACCCGGAGGAGTAATAGCGACACCCGAAGGAGTAATACCGTCACCCAGAGGAGTAATACCGATATCCGGAGCAGTAACACTGTCACCGGGAGGAGTAATACCGTCACCCAGCAGAGTAATACCGACAGCCAGAGGAGCAATTGCGACATCCAAAGGAGTAATGGATTCATCCAGAGGACGAATACCAACACCCAGAGGAGTAATACCGAAATCCAGAACAGTAATACTTTCACCCAGTGGAGTAATACCGATATCCAAAGGAGCAATACGGTCATCCAGATGAGTAATAACGACATCCAGAGGAGTAATACCGACGCACAGAGGAAGATTACCTTTACCTGAAGAGTAATACCGACATGCAGAGCAGTAATTGCGAAATCCAGACGAGTAATATCAAGGCAGAGGAGTAATACCGACATTCAGAAGTGTGATACTGACACATAGATGAGCAATACTTTCACCCAGTGGAGTAATACCGAAACTCAGAGGAGTAATAGCGTCATCCAGAGGAGTAATATCGACACCCAGAGGAGTAATACCGTCACATAGAGGTGTAATTCTGTCACCCAGACGAGTAATACCGAAATCCAGAGGAATAATACCTACACCCAGAGGAGTAATGCCGACAGCGAGAGGAGTAATACTTTAACCCAGAGGAGTAATACCGTTATCCAGATTAGTAATATGGTCACCCAGAGGAATGATATCGACATCCAGGGGAGAAATACCGACGCCTAGAGGACTAATACTTTCACCCAGAGGAGTAATACCGATATCCAGAGGAGTAATACCGTCACATAGAGGTGTAATTCAGTCACCCAGGCGAGTAATACCGAAATCCAGAGGAATAATACCGACACCCAAAGGAGTAATATCGACACCGAGAGGAGTAATACTTTCACCCAGAGGAGAAATACCGACACTCACAAGAGTAATACTGACACCCAGAGGAGTAATAACAATACCCAGATGTGTAATGCTGTCAGTTTATCTGTCACCCAGATGAGTAATGGCGACATCCATATGAGTATTATCGACACCCAGAAGAGTAAAAGCGACACACAGATAAGGAATACCACCACCCTGAGGAGTAATACTGTCGAGTAATACCGTCACCGAGTCCAGTAATATCGTCACGCGGAGGAGTAATACCGACACTGAGAGGAGCAATACCGACATCCAGATGAGTAATTCCGACACAAGCAGAATAATACCGACACCCAGAGGAGTAATACCGTCACTCAGGGGAGTAATACCGACATCCAGAGGAGCAATACCGACACCCAGAGGAGTAATTCCGTCACCCATAGGAGTAATACCGACACCTAGAGGAGCAATACCTTCATCCAGAGGAGTAATAACGAACCCCAGAGGAGTAATTTTGCAATCCAGACGAGTAACACCGATATCCGGAGGAGTAGTATTGACATCCAGAGTAATGCCGTCATCCATAGGAGTAATACTGTAACAGAGGCGTAATATGGACACTCAGAGCTGTAATAACGACTGCCAGAAGAGTAATACCGACACCCAGAGGAGTAATACCGACACCCAGAGGAGTAATACTTTCACCCTGAGGAGTAATACCGATATCCAGAGGAGTAATATGGTCACCCAGAGGAATAATATCGACATCCAGGGAAGTAATACCGACACTGAGAGGAGCAATACCGACATCCAGATGAGTAATTCCGACACAAGCAGAATAATACCGACACCCAGAGGAGTAATGCCGTCACTCAGGGGAGTAATACCGACATCCAGAGGAGCAATACCGACACCCAGAGGAGTAATTCCGTCACCCATAGGAGTAATACCGACACCTAGAGGAGCAATACCTTCATCCAGAGGAGTAATAACGAACCCCAGAGGAGTAATTTTGCAATCCAGACGAGTAACACCGATATCCGGAGGAGTAGTATTGACATCCAGAGTAATGCCGTCATCCAGAGGAGTAATACTGTAACAGAGGCGTAATATGGACACTCAGAGCTGTAATAACGACTGCCAGAAGAGTAATACCGACACCCAGAGGAGTAATACCGACACCCAGAGGAGTAATACTTTCACCCTGAGGAGTAATACCGATATCCAGAGGAGTAATATGGTCACCCAGAGGAATACTATCGACATCCAGGGAAGTAATACCGACACCCAGAGGAATAATACTTTCACCCAGAGGAGTAAACTGATATCCAGAGGAGTAATACCATCAGCCAGTGGAGCAATGCCGACACCCATAGAAGTAATACCGACATGCAGATAAGTAATACCAACACCAAATGAGTAATAACGTCACCCAGAGGACGAACACTGAAACCCAGAAGAGTTATACCGACATCCAGAGAAGTAATACCGACACGCAGCGGAGCAATACCGAGACCAAGAGGAGCAATACCGACACCCAGTTGAGTAATACAGTCACACGGAGGAGTAATCCCGACAGCCAGAGGAGTAATACCAACCCAGAGGAGTAATACCGACACCCAAAGGAATAATACCGACATCCAAAGAAGTAATACCGACACCCAGACGAGTAATACCAACCCAGAGGAGTAATACCGATATCCAGAGCTGAAATTCCGACACCCAGAGAAGAAATACTTCCACACAGAGGAATAATACTTTCAATCAGAGGAGTAATACCGTCACCCAGAGGAGTAACACCGACACCCAGAGGAGTAACACCGACATCTAGAGGAGTAATACCGCCACCCAGAGTAGTAATGCTGTCACCCAGGGGAGTAAATCTGACGTTCAGTGGAATACAACCTACACCCAGAGGAGTAACATCGATATCCAGAGGAGTAATGCGGTCACCCAGGTGATTTATACGAACGCCGAGAGGAGTAATACCAACAGCCAGCAGTGTACTATGTACATCCAGAGGAGTAAATCCGACGTTCAGAGGAGTAAAAACGACACCCAGAGGAGTAATACCGAAATACAGAGGAGTAATACCGACATCGAGAGGAGTAATACTGACACCCAGGGGAGTAATATCGACGCCCAGAATAGCAATGCCGACATCCAGAGGAGTAATTCCGTCACCCATAGGTGTAATTCCGAAATCTAGAGGAGTAATACCTTCATCCAGTGCAGTAATACCGAACCCCAGAGGAAGAACCTTGCAATCCAGACGAGTAACACCGAGATCCAGAGGAGTAATATCGACATCCACAGTAATGCCATCATCCAGAGGAGTAATACTGTCAACAGAGGAGTAATATGGACACGCAGAGCTATAATTACGAATGCCAGAAGAGTAATACCGACACCCAGAGGAGTAATACCGACACCCAGATTAGTAATAGCGACATCCAGAGGAGAATTACCTTCACCAAGTGAAGTAATACTGTAACCAAGATGATTAATACCGGAAAACACAGGAGTAAAACCGTCGCGAAGAGGAGTAATACCGTCGCCAAGAAGAGCAATACCGACACCCAGAAAGGTATAACTGCCATCCAGAGGAGTAATACCGACATCAAGAGGAGTAATAACGACACTCAGAGGAGTAATACCATCACCCAAAGGAGTAATACCGACATCCAGAAAAGTAACACAGACATCGAGTTGCGTAATACTTTCACCAAGAGGAGTAATAACGACACCCAGAGGAGTAATACCGACAACCAGAGGAGTAATACCGACACCCAGAGTAGTAATACGAACAACCAGAGGAGTAATACCGACACCCAGAGGAGTAATACCGACATCCAGAGGAGTAATACCGTCAGTCAGTGGAGTAATACCGATACCCATAGGAGTAACACCGACATGCAGAGCAGTAATACCAACACCAAATCAGTAATACCGTCACCCAGAGAACTAATACTGAAACCCAGAAGAGTTAGACCGACACCCAGAGGAGTAATACTGACACGCAGGGGAGTAATACCGATATCCACAGGAGTAATATGGTCACCCGGGGTGTTGCACCTTCACCGAGAGGAGTAATACCGACACACAGAGGAATAATACCGACATCCAGAGGAGTAATACCATCACCCAGAGGAGTAATACCGTCACCCAGAGGAGTAAAACCGTCACCCAGGGGGAGTATTACCGACATCCAGAGGATTAATACAGACACACAAATGAGTAATACCGACATCTGGAAGTGTAATACCGATACCGAGAGCAGTAATATCGACACCCAGAGGAGTAATACCGACACCCAGAGAGTAATACCTTCACCCAGAGGAGTACAACCGAACACCAGAAGAGTAATATCGACATCCAGACGAGTAATATCAAGGCAGAGGAGTAATACCAACATACATAAGTTTGATACTGACACCAGGATGAGCTATATATTTCACCCAGAGGAGTAATCCCGAAAGCCAGAGGAGGTATACCGTCGCCCAGTGGAGTAATACCGACAGCCAGAGGAGCAATAGCGACATCCAGAGGTGTAATACCGACACCCAGAGGAGGAATACCATCACCAGAGGAGTAATACCGACATGTAGGGGAGTAATCGCGAAAACCAGAGGAGTAAAAGCAACGCAGAGGAATAATACCGACATCCAGAAGTGTGATACTGACACCCAGATGAGTAATTCCGTCACATAGAGGTGTAATTCAGTCACCCAGACGAGTAATACCGAAATCAAGAGGAATAATACCGACACCCCGAGGAGTAATACCGACACCGAGAGAAGTAATGCCGACACCCATAGGAGTAATACCGATATCCAGTGGAGTAATATGGTCACCCAGAGGAATAATATCGACATCCAGGGAAGTAATACCGACACCCAGAGGAGTAATACTTTCACCCAGAGGAGCATACTGATATCCAGAGGAGTAATACCGTCAGCCAGTGGAGTAATGCCGACACCCATAGGAGTAATACCGACATGCAGAGAAGTAATACCAACACCCAATGAGTAATAACGTCACCCAGAGGACGAACACTGAAACCCAGAAGAGTTATACCGACATACAGAGAAGTAATACCGACACGCAGCGGAGCAGTACCGAGACCAAGAGGAGCAATACCGACACCCAGTTGAGTAATACAGTCACCCGGAGGAGTAATCCCGACAGCCAGAGGAGTAATACCATCCCAGAGGAGTAATATCGACACCCAAAGGAATAATACCGACATCCAAAGAAGTAATACCGACATCCAGACGAGTAATACCGACACCCAGAGGAGTAACACCAACATTCAGAGGAGTAATACCGCCACCCAGAGGATTAATACCGTCACCCAGAGTAGTAATGCTGTCACCCAGGGGAGTAAATCCGAAGTTCAGCGGAATATAACCTACACCCAGAGGAGTAACACCGATATCCAGAGGAGTAATGCCGTCACCCAGGTGATTTATACGGACGCCGAGAGGAGTAATACCGACAATCAGCTGTGTAATATCTACATCCAGAGGAGTGAATCCGACGTTCAGAGGAGTAATAACGACACTCAGCGGAGTAATACCGACATCCAGACGATTAATTCCATCACCCATAGGAGTAATACCGACACCTAGAGGAGTAATACCTTCATCCAGTGGAGTAATACCGAACGCCAGAGGAGGAACTTTGCAATCCAGACGAGTAACACCGAGATCCATAGGAGTAATATCGACCTCCACAGTAATGCCGTCATCCAGAGGAGTAATACTGTCAACAGAGGAGTAATATGGACACGCAGAGCTGTAATTACGAATGCAAGAAGAGTAATACCGACACCCAGAGGAGTAATACCGACACACAGTTGTAATACCGACGCCCAGATTAGTAATAGCGACATCCAGAGGAGAATTACCTTCACCCAGTGAAGTAATACTGTCACCAAGATGATTTATACCGAAAAGCAGAGGAGTAAAACCGTCGCGAAGAGGAGTAATACCGTCGCCAAGAGGAGCAATACCGACACCCAGAAAATTATAACTGACATCCAGAGGAGTAATACCGACATCAAGAGGAGTAATAACGACACTCAGAGGAGTAATACCATCACCCAGAGGAGTAATACTGACATCCAGAAAAGTAACACCGACATCGATATGAGTAATACTTTCACCAAGAGGAGTAATAACGACACCCAGAGGAGTAAATCCGACGTCCAGAGGAGTAATACCTTCACCGAGAGGAGTAATACTGACACCCAGGGGAGTAATACCGACATCCAGAGGAGTAATCCCGTCACCCATAGGAGTAATACCGACACCTAGAAGAGTAATACCTTCATCCAGTGGAGTAATACCGAACCCCAGAGGAGGAAATTTGCAATCCAGACGATTAACACCGAGATCGAGAGGATTAATATAGACATCCACAGTAATGCCTTAATCCAGTGGAGTAATACTGTCAACAGAGGAGTAATATGGACACACAGAGCTGTAATTACGAATGCCAGGAGAGTAATACCGACACCCAGAGGAGTAATACCGACACACAGAGTTGTAATACCGACGCCCAGAGGAGTAATACTTTCACCCAGAGCTGTAATACCAACAACCAAAGGAGCAATAACGTCAGCCAGAGGAGTACTTCAGTCACACAGAGATTTAATACCGTCAGCCAGTGGAGTAATACCGACACCCATAGGATTAATAGCGACATGCAGAGAAGTGCTACCAACACCAAATGAGTAATACCGTCACCCAGAGGACGAGCACTGAAACCCACAAGAGTTATACCGAAATCAAGTTGAGTAATACAGTCACCCGGACGAGTAGTCCCGAAAGCCAGAGGAGTAATACCAACTCAGAGGAGTAATACCGGCACCCAGAGGAATAATACCGACACCCAGGGAAGAAATACCGACTCCCAGACGAGTAATACCAAACCAGAGGAGTAATACCGCCACCAAGAAGAGTAATAGCATCACCCCGAGTATTAGTACCTACATCCAGAGGAGTAATACTGTCACCCAGAGGAGTAATACCGATATCCTGAGGAGTAATACGGTCACCAGGGGAGTTGAACCTTCACCGAGAGGAGTAATACCGATACACAGAGGAATAATACCGACATCCAGAGGATTAATACCATCACCAAGAGGAGTGATACTGTCACCCAGAAGAATAATACCGTCACCCAGGGGAGTAATACCGACATCCAGAGGAGTAATACAGACACGCAGGTGAGTAATACCGACATCCAAAGTAGTAAATACCGATAACCAGAGCAGGAATATCGACACCCAGAGGAGTAAAACCGACATCCAGAGGAGTAATACCATCACTCAGAGGTGTAATACCGACACCCAGAAGAGTAATAGCTTCACCCAGGGGAGTAATACCGAACACCAGAGAAGTAATATCGATATCCAGATGAGTAATGCCGGCATCCAGAGAAGTAATACGTTCAGCCAGAGCAGTAATACCCTCAGCCAGAGGTGTAGTACCGACACACAGAACAGTAATAGCGACATCCAGCGCAATAATACCGACATCCAGAGGAGTAATACTGACAACCAGAGGAGTAATACCGAGATCCAGTGGTGAAATACCGACAACCAGATGACTAATATCGACACCCAGAGGAGCAATACCGGAACGCAGAGGAGTAATACCGACACCCAGAAGTGTGATACTGACACCTAGATGAGCAATACTTTCACCCAGTGGAGTAATACCAAAACCCAGAGGAGTAATATCGTCATCCAGAGGAGTAATATCGACACCCAGAGGAGTAATACCGTAACATAGAGGTGTAATTCAGTCACCCAGACGAGTAATACCGAAATTCAGAGGAATAATACTTACACCCAGAGGAGTAATGCCGACAGCGAGAGGGGTAATACTTTCACCCAGAGGAGCAATACCGTTATCCAGAGTAGTAATATGGTCACACAGAGGAATAATACCGACATCCAGGGGAGTAATACCGACACCTAGATGACTAATACTTTCACCCAGAGGAGTAATACCGATATCCAGAGGAGTAATACCGTCACATAGAGGTGTAATTAAGTTACCCAGACGAGTAATATCGATATCCAGAGAAGTAATACCGTCACATAGAGGTGTAATTCAGTCACCCAGGCGAGTAATACCGAAATCCAGAGGAATAATACCGACACCCAAAGGAGTAATATCGACACCGAGAGGAGTAATACTTTCACCAAGAGGAGAAATACCGACACCCACAAGAGTAATACTGACACCCAGAGGAGTAATAACAACACCCAGATGGGTAATGCTGTCAGTTTTTTTGTCACCCAGAGGAGTAATGGCGACATCCATATGAGTATTATCGACACCCAGAGGAGTAAAAGCGACACACAGAGAAGGGATACCACCACCCCGAGGAGTAATACTGTTGAGTAATACCGTCACCGCGTGCAGTAATATCGTCACGCAGAGGAGTAATACCGACACTGAGAGGAGCAATACCGACATCCAGATGAGTAATTCCGACACAAGCAGAATAATACCGACACCCAGAGGAGTAATACCGTCACTCAGGGGAGTAATACCGACATCCAGAGGAGCAATACCGACACCCAGAGGAGTAGTAACGTCACTCAGGGGAGTAATATC
Organism: Pristiophorus japonicus; assembly: GCF_044704955.1. Classification (NCBI taxonomy): domain Eukaryota; kingdom Metazoa; phylum Chordata; class Chondrichthyes; family Pristiophoridae; genus Pristiophorus; species Pristiophorus japonicus. Next base: position 154,060,600 of record NC_091984.1, on the reverse strand, counting down.
GACATTCAGAGGAGTAATACCGACACATAGAGGAGTAATATAATTACCCAGAGGAGTGATACCGACATCCTGAGAAGTATTACCAACATCCAGAAGAGTAATACTTTCACCAAGAGGAGCAATACCGACACCCAGACGATTAATACCGTTAACCAGAGGAGTAATACCGACACCCAGAGGAGTAATAACGACATCCAGAGGAATAATATGGTCATCCAGTGGAGTAATACCGACACCCATAGAAGTAATACCGACATACAGAGAAGTAATACCAACACCAAAGGAGTAATACCGTCACCCAGAGGAGTAATACAGAAACCCAGTAGAGTAATGCCGACACCGAGAGGAGTAATGCCGACACCCAGCGGAGCAATGCCGAGACACAGAGGAGCAATACCGACACCCAGTTGAGTAATACAGTCACCCGGATGTGTAATTCCGACACCCTGAAGTGTAATACCAACCCAGAGGAGTAATAACGACACCCAGAGGATTAATACCGACACCCAGAGGAGTAATACCGGCACCAAGACGAGTGATAGCAAACCAGCGGAGTAATACCGCCACTCAGAGGAGTAATAGCGTCACCTGTCACCAAGAGGAGTAATACCGATATCCAGAGGTGTAATACGATCAACCAGGGGAGTTGTACCTTCACCGAGATCAGTAATATCGACACCCAGAGGAATAATACCGACATTCAGAGGAGTAATACCATCACCCAGAGGAGTAATGCCGTCACCCAGAGCAGTAATATCGACACCCAGAGGGTTAATACCGTCAATCGGAGGAGTAATACCGAACATCGGAGGAGTAATATCGACACCCTTGGGAGTAATATCGACACCCAGAGGAGTAATGCCGACATCCAGAGGAGTAACACCGACATCCATAGGAGGAATACGAACAGCTAGGGGAGGAATACCTTCACACAGAAGAACAATACTTTCAACCAGATGAGTAACACTCTCACCCGGTTGAGTAACACCGACACCCAGAGGAGTAACACTGACATCCAAGGAGCAATACCATCACCCGGAGGTGTAATACCGTCACCCAGAGGAGTAATGCTGTCACCCAGGGGAGTAATTCCGACGTTCAGTGGTATAAAATCGACACCCAGAGGAGTAATACCTAAATCCAGAGGAGTAATGCGGTCACCCAGGTGAGTTATCCCGTCACCGAGAGGAGTAATACCGACAACCAGAAGTGTAATACCTATATCCAGAGGAGTAAATCCGTGTTTCAGATGAGAAAACCGACACCCAGAGGAGTAATACCGATATCCAGATGAATAATACCGTCACCCAAAGGAGTAATACCGACAGCCAGGGGAGTAATATCGACACCCAGAGGAGTAATGCCGACATCCAGAGGAGTAATTCCGTCACCCATAGGAGTAATACCGACACCTAGAGGAGCAACACCTTCATCCAGAGGAGTAATGCCGAACCCCAGAGGAGGAATTTTGCAATCCAGACGAGTAACACCGACATCCAGAGGAGTACTATTGGCATCCAGAGTAATGCCGTCATCCAGAGAAGTAATACTGTCAACAGAGGAGTAATATAGACACTCAGAGCTGTAATAACGACTGCCTGAAGAGTAATACCGACACCCAGAGGAGTAATACCGACACACAGAGGTGTAATACTGACATCCAGAGGAGTAATACTTTCACCCAGAGCTGTAATACCAACAACCAGAGGAGCAATAACGTCAGCCAGAGGAGTAATTCATTCACACAGCTGTTAACTACCGACATCCAGAGGAATAATATCGACACCCAGAGGAATAATAACGTCACCCAGAGGGGCAATTCTTTCAGGTAATACTGTCACCCAGAGGAGTAATATCGACATCTATAGGAGTAATTACCGACACCAATAGTTCAAATACCGACACTCATAGGAATTATAGAATCGAGTAATAATGTCACCAAGTGGGTAATACCGTCACGCAGAGGAGTAATACAGAAACTGAGAGTAGTAATACCGACATCCAGATGAGTAATTCCGACACCAGCAGAATAATACCGACACCCAGATGTGTAACATCGTCACTCAGGGGAGTAATACCGCCATCCAGAAGAGTAATAACGACACACAGATGAGTAATATAATCGCCCAGAGGAGTGATACCGACATCCATAGAAGTAATGCCTACATCAAGAGGAGTAATACTTTCACCAAGAGGTGTAATACAGGACACTCAGATGAGTAATACCGACAACCAGAGGAGTAATAACGGCACCCAGAGGAGTAATACAGACATCCAGAGGAGTAATACCGTCAGCCAGTGGAGTAATACCGATATCCATAGGAGTAACACCGACATGCAGAGCAGCAATACCAACACCAAATGAGTAATACCGTCACCCAGAGGACTAACACTGAAATACCAGAAGAGTTATATCGACACCCAGAGGAGTAATACCGACACACATAGGTGCAATACTGACATCCAGAGGAGTAATACTTTCACCCAGAGCTGTAATACCAACAACCAGAGGAGCAATAACGTCAGCCAGAGGAGTAATTCATTCACACAGATGTTAAATACCGACATCCAGAGGAATAATACCGACACCCACAGGAATAATTACGTCACCCAGAGGGGTAATACTTTCGCGTAATACTGTCACCCAGAGGAGTAATATCGACATCCATAGGAGTAATAACCGACACCCATAGGACTAATACCGACACTCCCAGGAATTATACAGTCGAGTAATAATGTCACCAAGTGGGTAATACCGTCACGCAGAGGAGCAATACAGAAACAGATGATAGTAATATCGACATCCAGATGAGTAATTCCGGCACCAGCAGAATAATACCGACACCCAGATGAGTAATTCCGTCACTCAGGGGAGTAATACCGGCATCCAGAAGAGTAATACCGACACACAGAGGAGTAATATAATCACCCAGAGGAGTGATACCGACATCCAGAGAAGTAATGCCTACATCAAGAGGAGTAATACTTTCACCAAGAGGAGTAACACAAGACACCCAGATGAGTAATACCGACAACCAGAGGAGTAATACCGACACCCAGAGGAGTAATACCGACATCCAGAGGAATAATACCGTCAGACAGTGGACTAATAGCGATACCCATAGGAGTACCACCGACATGCAGAACAGTAATACCAACACCAAATCAGTAATACCGTCACCCAGAGGACTAGCACTGAAACCCAGAAGAGTTTTACCGACACCCAGAGGAGTAATACTGACACGCAGGGGAGTAATACTGATATCCACAGGAGTAATACGTTCACCAGGGGAGTTGCACCTTCACCGAGAGGAGTAATACCGACACACAGAGGTGTAATACTGACATCCAGAGGAGTAATACTTTCACCCAGAGCTGTAATACCAACAACCAGAGGAGCAATAACGTCAGCCAGAGGAGTAATTCATTCACACAGATGTTAAATACCGACATCCAGAGGAATAATACCGACACCCACAGGAATAATTACGTCACCCAGAGGGGTAATACTTTCGCGTAATACTGTCACCCAGAGGAGTAATATCGACATCCATAGGAGTAATAACCGACACCCATAGGACTAATACCGACACTCATAGGAATTATACAGTCGAGTAATAATGTCACCAAGTGTGTAATACCGTCACGCAGAGGAGCAATACAGAAACAGAGGATAGTAATATCGACATCCAGATGAGTAATTCCGGCACCAGCAGAATAATACCGACACCCAGATGAGTAATTCCGTCACTCAGGGGAGTAATACCGGCATCCAGAAGAGTAATACCGACACACAGAGGAGTAATATAATCACCCAGAGGAGTGATACCGACATCCAGAGAAGTAATGCCTACATCAAGAGGAGTAATACTTTCACCAAGAGGAGTAACACAAGACACCCAGATGAGTAATACCGACAACCAGAGGAGTAATACCGACACCCAGAGGAGTAATACCGACATCCAGAGGAGTAATACCGTCAGACAGTGGAGTAATAGCGATAACCATAGGAGTAACACCGACATGCAGAACAGTAATACCAACACCAAATCAGTAATACCGTCACCCAGAGGACTAGCACTGAAACCCAGAAGAGTTTTACCGACACCCAGAGGAGTAATACTGACACGCAGGGGAGTAATACTGATATCCACAGGAGTAATACGTTCACCAGGGGAGTTGCACCTTCACCGAGAGGAGTAATACCGACACACAGAGGTGTAATACTGACATCCAGAGGAGTAATACTTTCACCCAGAGCTGTAATACCAACAACCAGAGGAGCAATAACGTCAGCCAGAGGAGTAATTCATTCACACAGATGTTAAATACCGACATCCAGAGGAATAATACCGACACCCACAGGAATAATTACGTCACCCAGAGGGGTAATACTTCCGCGTAATACTGTCACCCAGAGGAGTAATATCGACATCCATAGGATTAATTACCGACACACATAGGACTAATACCGACACTCATAGGAATTATATGTCGAGTAATAATGTCACCAAGTGGGTAATACCGTCACGCAGAGGAGTAATACAGAAACTGAGAGTAGTAATATCGACATCCAGATGAGTAATTCCGGCACCAGCATAATAATACCGACACCCAGATGAGTAATTCCGTCACTCAGGGGAGTAATACCGTCATCCAGAAGAGTAATACCGACACACAGAGGAGTAATATAATCACCCAGAGGAGTGAGACCGACATCCAGAGAAGTAATGCCTACATCAAGAGGAGTAACACTTTCACCAAGAGGAGTAACACAAGACACCCAGATGAGTAATACCGACAACCAGAGGAGTAATACCGACACCCAGAGGAGTAATACCGACATCCAGAGGAGTAATACCGTCAGCCAGTGGAGTAATAGCGATACCCATAGGAGTAACACCGACATGCAGAACAGTAATACCAACACCAAATCAGTAATACCGTTACCCACAGGACTAGCACTGAAACCCAGAAGAGTTAGACCGACACCCAGAGGAGTAATACTGACACGCAGGGGAGTAATACCGATATCCACAGGAGTAATACGTTCACCAGGGGAGTTGCACCTTCAGTGAGAGGAGTAATACCGACACACAGAGGAATAATACCGACATCCAGAGTAGTAATACCATCACCCAGAGGAGTAATACCGTCACCCAGAGGAGTAAAACCGTCACCCAGGGGGAGTATTACCGACATCCAGAGGAGTAATACAGACACACAAATTAGTAATACCGACATCTGGAGGTGTATTACCGATACCGAGAGAAGTAATATCGACATCCAGAGGAGTAATAGCGACAACCGGAGGAGTAATAACATCACTCAGAGGATTAATACCGACACCCAGAGAGTAATACCTTCACCCAGAGGAGTAAAACCGAACACCAGAAGAGTAATATCGACATCCAGACGAGTAATATCAAGGCAGAGGAGTAATACCAACATAGATAAGTTTGATACTGACACCAAGATGAGTAATATATTTCACCCAGAGGAGTAATCCCGAAAGCCAGAGGAGGTATACCGTCGCCCAGTGGAGTAATACCGACAGCCAGAGGAGCAATAGCGATATCCAGCGGAGTAATACCGACATCCAGAGGTGTAATACCGACACCCAGAGAAGGAATACCATCACCAGAGGAGTAATACCGACATGTAGAGGATTAATAGCGAAAACCAGAGGAGTAATATCAAGGCACAGGAGTAATACCGACATCCAGAAGTGTGCTACTGACACCCAGATGAGTAATACCGTCACATAGAGGTATAATTCAGTCACCCAGACGAGTAATACGGAAATCAAGAGGAATAATACCCACACTCCGAGGAGTAATACCGACACCGAGAGGAGTAATACCGACACCCATAGGAGTAATACCGATATCCAGAGGAGTAATATGGTCACCCAGAGGAAAATATCGACATCCAGGGAAGTAATACCGATACCCAGAGGAGTAATACTTTCACCCAGAGGAGCATACTGATATCCAGAGGAGTAATACCTTCAGCCAGTGGAGTAATGCCGACACCCATAGGAGTAATACCGACATGCAGAGAAGTAATACCAACACCCAATGCGTAATAACGTGACCCAGAGGACGAACACTGAAACCCAGAAGAGTTATACCGACATCCAGAGAAGTAATACCGACACGCAGCGGAGCAATACCGAGACCAAGAGGAGCAATACCCACACCCAGTTGAGTAATACAGTCACCCGGAGGAGTACTCCCGACAGCCAGAGGAGTAATGCCATCCCAGAGGAGTAATATCGACACCCAAAGGAATAATACCGACATCCAAAGAAGTAATACCGACACCCAGACGAGTAATACCAACCCAGAGGAGTAATACCGATATCCAGAGCTGTAATTCCGACAACCAGAGAAGAAATACTTCCACACAGAGGAATAATACTTTCTACCAGATGAGTAATACCGTTACCCAGAGGAGTAACACCGACACACAGAGGAGTAACACCGACATCCAGAGGAGTAATACCGCCACCCAGAGGAGTAGTACCGTCACCCAGAGTAGTAATGTTGTCACCCAGGGGAGTAAATCCGACGTTCAGTGGAATACAACCTAGACCCAGAGGAGTAACACCGATATCCAGAGGAGTAATGCGGTCACCCAGGTGATTTATACGGACGCCGAGAGGAGTAATAACGACAACCAGTAGTGTAATTTCTACATCCAGAGGAGTAAATCCGACGTTCAGAGGAGTAATAACGACACCCAGAGGAGTAATACCGAAATACAGAGGAATAATACCGTCACCGAGAGGAGTAATACTGACACCCAAGTGAGTAATATCGACGCCCAGGAGAGTAATGCCGACATCGAGAGGAGTAATTCCGTCACCCATACGAGTAATGCCGACACCTAGAGGAGTAATACCATCATCCAGTGGAGTAATACCGAACCCCAGAGGAGGAAATTTGCAATCCAGACGAGGAACACCGAGATCCAGAGGAGTAATATCGACATCCACAGTAATGCCGTCATCCAGAGGAGTAATACTGTCAACAGAAGAGTAATATGGACACGCAGAGCTGTAATTACGAATGCCACAAGACTAATACCGACACCCAGAGGAGTAATACTGACACACAGAGTTGTAATACCGACGCCCAGATTAGTAATAGCGACATCCAGAGGAGAATTACCTTCACCCAGTGAAGTAATACTGTCACCAAGATGATTAATACCGAAAAGCAGAGGAGTAAAACTGTCGCGAAGAGGAGTAATACCGTCGCCAAGAGGAGCAATACCGACACCAGAAAAGTGTAACTGACATCCAGAGGAGTAATACCGACATCAAGAGGAGTAATAACGACACTCAGAGGAGTAATACCATCACCCAGAGGAGTAATACCGACATCCAGAAAAGTAACACCGACATCGAGATGAGTAATACTTTCACCAAGAGGAATAATACCGACACCCAGAGGAGTAATACCGACATCCAGAAAAGTAACACCGACATCGAGATGAGTAATACTTTCACCAAGAGGAATAATACCGACACCCAGAGGAGTAATACCGACAACAGAGGAGTAATACCGACACCCAGAGGAGTAATACCGACATCCAGGGGAGTAATACCGTCACACAGTGGAGTAATACTGACACCAATAGGAGTAATACCGACATGTAGATGAGTAATACCAACACCAAATGCGTAATACCGTCATCCAGAGGAGTAATACCGAAACCAAGAAGAGTAATACCGACACCCAGAGGAGTAATACCGACACACAGCAGAGCAATACGGAGACCCAGAGGAGCAATACCGACACCTAGTTGAGTAATTCCGTCACCCGGATGTGTAATCCCGTCACCCACAGGAGTAATACCAACCCAGAGGAGTAATAACGACATCCAGAGCAGTAATACCGACATCCAGAGGAGTAATACCGTCAAGCAGTGGAGTAATACCGACACCCATAGGAGTAATACCGACATGCAGAGAAGAAATACCAACACTAAATGAGTAATAATGTCACCCAGAGGACGAACACTGAAACCCAGAAGTGTTATGCCGACATCCAGAGAAGTAATACTGACACGCAGCGGAGCAATACCGAGAACCTGATGAGCAATACCGACACCCAGTTGAGTAATACAGTCACCCGGAGGAGTAATCCTGACAGCTAGAGTAGTAATACCAACCCAGAGGAGTAATACCGACAACCAAAGGAATAATACCGACATCCAGAGAAGTAATACCGACACCCTGACGAGTAATACCAACCCAGGGGAGTAATACCGATATCCAGAGCTGTACTTCCGACACCCAGAGAAGAAATACTTCCACACAGAGGAATAATACTTTCAACCAGAGGAGTAATACCGTCACCCAGAGGAGTAATACCGTCACCCAGAGTCGTAATGCTGTCACCCAGGGTAGTAAATCCGACGTTCAGTGGAATACAACCTACACCCAGAGGAGTAACCCCGATATACAGTGGAACAATGCGGTCACCCAGGTGATTTATATGAACGCCGAGAGGAGTAATACCGACAACCAGCAGTGTAATATCTACATCCAGAGGAGTAAATCCGACGTTCAGAGGAGTAAAAACGACAACCAGAGGAGTAATACCGACATACAGAGGAGTAACACCGTCACCGAGGTGAATAATACTGACACCCAGGGGAGTAATATCGACGCCCAGAAGAGTAATGCCGACATCCAGACGAGTAATTCCGTCACCCATAGGAGTAATACCGACACCTAGAGGAGTAATACCTTCATCCAGTGGAGTAATACCGAACCCCAGAGGAGGAAATTTGCAATCCAGACGAGTAACACCGAGATCCAGAGGATTAATATCGACATCCACAGTAATGCCGTAATCCAGTGGAGTAATAATGTCAACAGAGGAGTAATATGGACACGCAGAGCTGTAATTACGAATGCCAGAAGAGTAATACCGACACCCAGAGGAGTAATACCGACACACAGAGTTGTAATACCGACGCCCAGAGGAGTAATACTTTCACCCAGAGCTGCAATACCAACAACTAGAGGAGCAATAACGTCAGCCAGAGGAGTACTTCAGTCACACAGAAATTTAATACCGTCAGCCAGTGGAGTAATACCGACACCCATAGGATTAACAGCGACATGCAGAGAAGTACTTCCAACACCAAATGAGCAATACCGTCACCCAGAGGACGAACACTGAAACCCACAAGAGTTATACCGACATCCAGAGGAGTAATACCGACACGCAGCGGATAAGTAGCGAGACCAGAGGAGCAATACCGACGCCCAGTTGAGTAATACAGTCACCCGGACGAGTAATCCCGACACCCAGAGGAGTAATACCGACACACAGCGGATAAGTAGCGAGACCAGAGGAGCAATACCGACGCCCAGTTGAGTAATACAGTCACCCGGACGAGTAATCCCGACATCCAGAGGAGTAATACAGACACGCAGGTGAGTAATACCGACATCCAGAGTAGTAATACCGATAACCAGAGCAGTAATATCGACACCCAGAGGAGTAAAACCGACATCCAGCGGAGTAATACCATCACTCAGAGGAGTAATACCGACACCCAGAAGAGTAATACCTTCACCCAGGGGAGTAATACCGAACACCAGAGAAGGAACATCGATATCCAGATGAGTAATGCCATCATCAAGAGAAGTAATACGGTCAGCCAGAGCAGTAATACCCTCAGCCAGAGGTGTAGTACCGACACACAGAGCAGTAATAGCGACATCCAGCGGAATAATACCGACATCCAGAGGAGTAATACTGACAACCAGAGGAGTAATACCGAGATCCAGTGGTGAAATATCGACAACCAGATGAGTAATATCGACACCCAGAAGAGCAATACCGAAACGCAGAGGAGTAATACCGACACCCAGACGAGTAATACCAACTCAGAGGAGTAATACCGATATCCAGAGCTGTAATACCGACACGCGGAGGAGTAATTCTTTCACCCAGAGGAGTAATACTGTCAACCAGAGGAGTAATACTGTCACCCATAGGAGCAACACCGACACCTAGAGGAATAATACCGACAATCTGAAGAGTAATACCGTCACCCAGAGGATAGATACCGACACCCAGCGGAGTAAAACCGTCACCCAGGGGAGTAATACCGACATCCAGAGGAGTACTACAGACATGCAGATGAGTAATACCGTCATCCAGAGGAGTAATGCCGATACCCAGAGCAGTAATATCGACACCCAGAGAAGTAACAGCGACATCCAGAGGAATAATACCATCACTCAAAGGATTAATACCGACACCCAGAAGTGTAATACCGTCACCCTGAGGAGTAATACCTAACACTAGAGGAGTAATATCGACATCCAGACGAGTAATATCAAGGCAGAGGAGTAATACCAACATATATACGTTTGATACTGACACCCAGATGAGTAATATATTTCACCCAGAGGAGTAATACCGAAACCCAGAGGAGTAATAGCGACACCCGAAGGAGTAATACCGTCACCCAGAGGAGTAATACCGATATCCGGAGCAGTAACACTGTCACCGGGAGGAGTAATACCGTCACCCAGCAGAGTAATACCGGCAGCCAGAGGAGCAATAGCGACATCCAGAGGAGTAATAGCTTCATCCAGAGGACGAATACCAACACCCGTAGCAGTAATACCTACATCCAGAACAGTAATACTTTCACCCAGTGGAGTAATACCGATATCCAGAGGAGCAATACGGTCATCCAGATGAGTAATATCGACATCTGGAGGAGTAATATCGACACCCAGATGAGTAATACATCCACACAGAGGAGCGATACTGACACCCAGAGGAGTAATACTGAAAGCAATTGGAGCACTACCGACATCCAGAGGAGTAGTACCGACATCCAGAGGTGTAATACCGACGCACAGAGGATTACCTTCACCTGAAGAGTAATACCGACATGCAGAGGAGTAATAGCGAAATCCAGACGAGTAATATCAAGGCAGAGGAGTAAAACCGACATCCATAAGTGTGATACTGACACCTAGATGAGCAGTACTTTCACCCAGTGGAGTAATACCGAAACCCAGAGGAGGAATAGCGTCATGAAGAGGAGTAATATCGACACCCAGAGGAGAAACACTGTCACATAGAGGTGCAATTCAGTCGCCCAGACGAGTAATACCGAAATCCAGAGGAATAATAACTACACCCAGAGGAGTAATGCCGACAGCGAGAGGAGTAATACTTTCACCCAGAGGAGTAATACCATTATCCAGAGGAGTAATATGTTCACCCAGAGGAATAATATCGACATTCAGGGGAGTAATACCGACACCTAGAGGTGTAATACTTTCACCCAGAGGAGTAATACCGATATCCAGAGGAGTAATACGGTCACATAGAGGGGTAATTCAGTCACCCAGGCGAGTAATACGGAAATCCAGAGGAATAATACCGACACCCAAAGGAGTAATATCGACACCGAGAGGAGTAATACTTTCACCCAGAGGAGAAATACCGACACCCACAAGAGTAATACTGACACCCAGAGGAGTAATAACAACACCCAGATTGGTAATGCTGTCAGTTTTTCTGTCACCCAGAGGAGTAATGGCGACATCCATATGAGTATTATCGACACCCAGAGGATTAAAAGCGACACACAGAGAAGGAATACCATCACCCTGAGGAGTAATACTGTCGAGTAATACCGTCACCGAGTGCAGTAATATCGTAACGCAGAGGAGTAATATCGACACCCAGAGTAGTAATACCGACATCCAGATGAGTAATTCCGACACAAGCAGAATAATACAGACACCCAGAGGAGTAATACCGTCACTCAGGGGAGTAATACCGACATCCAGAGGAGCAATACCGACTCCCAGAGGAGTAATAACTTCACTCAGGGGAGTAATACCGACATTAAGAGGATTAAATCGACACATAGATGAGCAATATAATCACCCAGAGGAGTGATACCGACATCCACAGAAGTAATGCCGACATCCAGAGGAGTAATACTTTCACCAAGAGGAGTAATACCGACACCCAGACGAGTAATACCCTTAACCAGGGTAGTAATACCGACACCCAGAGGAGTAATAACGACATCCAGAGGAATAATACGGTCATCCAGTGGAGTAATACCGACACCCAGATGAATAATACCGTCTCTCAGGGGAGTAATACCGACATCCAGAAGAGTAATACCGACACACAGAGGAGTAATATAATCTCCCAGAGGAGTGATACCGACATCCCGAGAAGTAATGCCTACATCAAGAGGAGTAATACTTTCTACAAGAGGAATAATACAAGACACCCAGATGAGTAATACCGACAACGAGAGGAGTAATACCGAAACCCAGAGGAGTAAAACCGACATCCAGAGGAGTAATACCGTCAGCCAGTGGAGTAATACCGATACACATAGGAGTAATACCGACATGCAGAGCAGTAATACCAACACCAAATCAGTAATACCGTCACCCTGAGGACTAACACTGAAACCCAGAAGAGTTATACCGACACACAGAGGAGTAATACTGACATGCAGCGGAGCAATACCGAGACCCAGAAGAGCAATAGCGACATCCAGTTGAGCAATACAGTCACCCGGAGGAGTAATCCCGACATCCAGAGGAGTAATACCAACCCAGAGAAGTAATACCGACACTCAGATGAGTAATACCAAACCAGATGAGTAATACCGCCACCCAGAGGAGTAATAGCGTCACCCCGAGTAGTAGTACCTACATCTAGAGGAGTAATACTGTCACCCAGAGGAGTAATACCGATATCCAGAGGAGTAATACGGTCACCAGGGGAGTTGAACCTTCACCGAGAGGAGTAATACCGATACCCAGAGGGATACTACCGACATCCAGAGGAGGAATACCATCTCCCAGAGGAGTGATACCGTCACCCAGAGGAGTAATACCGTCACCAAGGGGAGTAACACCGACATCCAGAGGAGTAATACAGACACGCAGGTGAGTAATACCGACACCCAGAAGAGTAATACCGATACCCAGAGAAGTAATATCGACACCCAGAGGAGTAATACCGACATCCAGAGGATAATACCATCAGTCAGTGCAGTAATTCCGACACCCAGAAGAGTAATACCTTCACCCAGGGGAGTAATACCGAAAGCCAGAGGAGTAATATCGACATCCAGAGACGTAATACGGTCAGCCAGAGCAGTAATACCCTCAGCCAGAGGTGTAGTACCGACACACAGAAGAGCAATAGCGACATCCAGAGGAATAATACCGACATCCAGAGGAGTAATACCGGCAACCAGAGGAGTAATACCGAGATCCAGTGGTGAAATACCGACAACCAGATGAGTAATATCGACACCCAGAGGAGCAATACCGAAACGCAGAGGAGTAATACCGACACCCAGACGCGTAATACCAACTCAGAGGAGTAATACCGGTATCCACAGCTGTAATACCGACACCCAGAGGAGTAATACTTTCACACAGAGAAGTAATACTGTCAACCAGAGGAGTAATACCATCACCTAAAGGAGTAACATCGACACCCAGAGGAGTAGTGCCGACATCCAAAATAGTAATACCGTCACCCCGAGTAGAGATGCCGTCACCCAGAGGAGTAATACTGCCACCAGGGGAGTAATACCGATTTCCAGAGGATTCATATGGTCACCAGGGAAGTTGCACCTTCACCGAGAGGAGTAGTACCGACACACAGATGAGTAATACCGACATCCGGAGGTGTAATACCTATACCCAGAGCAGTAATATCGACACCCAGAGGAGTAAAAGCGACATCCAGACGAGTAATACCATCACTCAGAGGATTAATACCGACAAGCAGAGAGTAATACCTTCACCCAGAAGAGTAATACCGAACATCAGAGGAGTAATATCGACATCCAGACGAGTAATATCAAGGCAGTGGAGTAATACCAACATACATAAGTGTGATACTGACACCAAGATGAGTAATATATTTCACCCAGAGGAGTAATACCGAAAGCCAGATGAGGTATACCGTCGCCCAGTGGAGTAAAACCGACAGCCAGAGGAGCAATAGCGACACCCGAAGGAGTAATACCGTCTCCCAGTGGAGTAATACCGGCAGCCAGAGGAGTTATAGCGACATCCAGATGAGTAATAGCGTCATCCAGAAGAGTAATACCGACACCCAGATGTGTAATACTTTCAACCAGTGGCGTAATACCGATATCCAGAGGAGTAATATCGACTCCCAGAGGAGTACTACTTTCCCCAGAGGAGCAATACCCGACACCCAGAGGAGTATTACTGAAAGCCATAGGAGCACTACGGACATCCAGAGGAGTAATACCGATATCCAGAGGTGTAATACTGACACCCAGAGGAGGAACACCTTCACCAGAGGAGTAATACCGACGTGCAGAGGGGTAATAGCAAAAAACCAGACGAGTAATATCAAGGCAGCGGAGTAATACCGACATCCAGAAGTGTGATACTGACACCCAGATGAGTAATACTTTCACCCAGTGCAGTAATACCAAAACCCAGAGGAGTAATAGCGTCATCCAGATAAATAATACCGACACCCAGAGGAGTAATACCGTCACATAGAGGTGTAATTCAGTCACCCAGACGAGTAATACCGAAATCCAGAGGAATAATACAGACACCCAGAGAAGTAATGCCGACACCGAGAGGAGTAATACTTTCACCCAGAGGAGTAATACCGATATACAGAGGAGTAATATGGTCGCCCAGAGGAATAATATCGATATCCAGGGAAGTAATACCGACACCCAGAGGATTAACATTTTCACCCAGAGGAGTATACCGATATCCAGAGGAGTAATACCGTCACCTAGAGGTGTAATTCGGTCACACAGACGAGTAATACCGAAATCCAGAAGAATAATACCGACACCCAGAGGAGTAATAAATCTCACAGAGGAGTATACCGATCTCCAGAGGAGTATTACCGACACCCGAGGAGCAATACCGACACCGAGAGGAGTAATACCTTCACTCAGAGGAGAAATACTGACACCCAGAAGAGTAATACCGACACCGAGAGGAGAAATAACATCACCCAGATGGGTAATTCTGTCAGTTTTTCAGTCACCCAGATGTGCAATAGCGACATCCATATGAGTATTATCGACACCCAGAGGAGTAATACCGACACACAGATAAGTAATACCGTCACCCAGAGGAGTAATACTGTCGACTATTGCCGTCACCCAGTGCAGTAATACCGTCACGCAGAGGAGTAATACCGACACTGAGAGGATTAATACCGACATCCAGATGAGTAATTCCGACACAAGCAGAATAATACAGACACCCAGTGGAGTAATACGTTCACTCAGGGGAGTAATAACGACATCCAGAGGAGTAATACCGACAGAGAGGAGTAATATAATCACCCAGAGGAGTGATACCGACATCCAGAGACGTAATACCGACAACCAGAGGAGTAATGCTTTCAACAAGAGGAGTAATACTGACACCCAGAGGAGTAATACCGACACCCAGAGGAGCAATACCAACACCCAGAGGATTAATATCGTCACTCAGGGGAGTAATACCGACATCCAGAGTAGTAATACCGACACATAGAGGAGTAATATAATCACCCAGAGGAGTGATGCTGACATCCAGCGAAGTAATACCGATAACCAAATGAGTAATACCGTCACCCAGAGGAGTAATACAGAAACCCAGAAGAATAATACCGACACGCAGAGGGGTAATACCGACACCCAGGTGAGCAATGCCGAGACACAGAGGAGCAATACCGACACCCAGTTGCGTAATACAGTCACCCGCAGGAGTAATCCCGACACACAGAGTAGTAATACCAACGCAGAGGAGTAATACCGCCACTCAGAGGAGTAATAGCGTCACCCCGAGTAGTAGTACCTACATCAAGAGGAGCAATACTGTCACCCAAGGAGTAATACCGATATCCAGAGGAGTAATACGGTCACCCAGGGGAGTTGTACCTTCACCGAGATGAGTAATATCGACACCCAGAGAAATAATACCGACATTCAGAAGAGTAATACCATCACCCAGAGGAGTAATACCGTCACCCAGAGGAGTAAAACCGTCACCCAGGGGAGTAATACCGACACCCACAGGAGTAATACCGACACGCAGAGTAATAAGTCCGACATCCAGAGGAGTAATATCGACATCCACATGAGTAATACCGTCATCCAGCGGAGTAATACTGACACCCACATGAGTAATACCGACAACCAGAGGAGAAATGCCGAGATCCAGTGGTGCAATACCGGCACCCAGAGGAGTAATATCGAAATCCAGAGGAGTAATACCGAAACGCAGAAGAGTAATACCGACACCAAGTCGAGTAATACCAACCCAGAGGAGTAATACCGATATCCAGAGCCGTAATACCGACACCCACAGGAATAACACTTGCAACCAGAGGAGTAACACCGTCACCCGGTGGAGTAACACCGATACTCCGAGGAGTAACACTGATATCCAGAGGAGTAATACCGTCACCCGAAGGAGTAATACCATCATCCAGAGGAGAAATGCTGTCACCCAGGGGAGTAAATCCGACGTTCAGTGTAATAGAACCGACACCCAGAGGAGTAATACCGATATCCAGAGGAGTAATGCAGTGACCCAGGTGAGTTATCCCGTCACCGAGAGGAGTAATACCGACAACCAGCAGCGTAATACCTACATCCAGAGGACTAAATCCGACGTTCATAGGAGTAACACCGACACCAAGAGGAGTAATACCGATATCCAGAGGAATAATACCGTCACCCAAAGGAGTAATACCGACCCCCAAGGGAGTAATACCGACACCCAGAGTAGTAATGCTGACATCCAGAGGAGTAATACCAACACCCATAGGAAGAATACCGACACCTAGAGGAGGAATACCTTCACCCACAGGAATAATACTTTCAACCAGAGGAGTAACACCGTCACCCAGAGGAGTATCACCGACACCCAGAGGAGTAACATTGACATCCAGAGGAGTAATACCGTCACCCAGAGGAGTAATGCCGACAGCCAGGGGAGTAATATCGACACCCATTGGAGGAATACCGACGTCCAGAAGAGTAATACCGCCACCCAGAGGAGTAATACCGTCACCCAGAATAGTAATGCTGTCACCCAGGTGGAGTACATCCGACGGTCAGTGCAATACAACCAGCATCAGAGGAGTAACACACATATCCAGAGGAGTAATGCGGTCACCCAGGAGATTTATACGGTCACCGAGAGGAGTAATACCACAAACCAGCAGTGTAATACCTAGATCTAGAGGAATAAATCCGGAGTTCAAAGGAGTAAAACCGACACCCAGAGGAGCAATACCGACATCGAGAGGAGTAATATCGTCACCCAGAGGATTAATACTGACACCCAGGGGAGTAATATCGACACCCAGAGGAGTAATGCCGACATCCAGAGGAGTAATTCCAGCACCCGTAGGAGTAATACCGACTCCTAGAGGAGTAATACCTTCATCCAGAGGAGTAATACCGAACCCCCGAGGAGGCATTTTGCAATCCAGGCGAGTAACACCGACACCCAGAGGTGTAATATCGACATCCAGAGTAATGCCATCATCCAGAGGAGTAGTGCTGTCAACATAGGAGTAATATGGACACGCAGAGCTGTAATAAGACTGCCAGAAGAGTAATACAGACACCCGTAGGGTAATACCGACACACAGAGTTGTAATACCGACAAACTGAGGAGGAACACTATCACCCAGAACTGCAAAACCAACAACCAGAGGAGCAATAACGTCAGCCAGATTAGTAATTCGGTCAGACAGAGGTTTAATACTGACATCCAGAGGAATAATACCGACACCCAGAGGAATAATAACGTCTCCCAGAGGGGTAATACATTGGCGTAATACTCTCACCCAGAGAAGTAATATCGACACCCACAGGAGTAATATCGACAACCAAAGGAGAAATAGCGACATCCAGAGGACTAATACCAACACCGAGAGGACTAATATTTTCACCCAGAGGAGAACTACCGACGCCCAGAAGAGTAATACCGACACCGAGAGGAGTAATAACATCACCCAGATGGGTAATTCTGTCAGTTTTCCAGTCACCCAGATGAGTAATAGCGACATCCATATGAGTATTATCGACACCCAGAGGAGTAATACCGATACACAGATAAGTAATACCGTCACCCAGAGGAGTAGTACTGTCGAGTATTACCGTCACCCAGTGCAGTAATACCGTCACGCAGAGGAGTAATACCGACACTGAGAGGATTAATACCGACATCCAGCTGAGTAATTCCGACACAAGCAGAATAATACCGACACCCAGAGGAGTAATACGTTCACTCAGGGGAGTAATACCGACATCCAGAGGAGTAATAACGACACATAGAGGAGTAATATAATCACCCAGAGGAGTGATACCGACATCCAGAGAAGTAATACCGAAATCCAGATGAGTAATACTTTCACCAAGAGGAGTAATACCGACACCCAGAGGAGTAATACCGACATCCAGAGGAGCAATACCAACACCCAGAGGAGTAATATTGTCACTCAGGGGAGTAATACCGACACAAAGAGGAGTAATATAATCACCCAGAGGAGTGATGCCGACATCCAGAGAAGTAATACCGGCAACCAGATGAGTAATACCGACACCTAGAGGAGTAATAACTGCATCCAGAGGACTAATAACGACATCCAAAGGAGTAATACCATCAACCAGTGGAGTTATAACGACACCCATAGAAGTAATACCGACATACAGAGAAGTAATACCAACACCAAAGGAGTAATACCGTCACCCAGAGGAGTAATACAGAAACCCAGAAGAGTAATACCGACACCCAGAGGAGTAATACCGACACCCAGTGGAGCAATGCCGAGACACAGAGGAGTAATGCCTACACCCAGTTGAGTAATACAGTCACCCGCAGGAGTAATCCCGACACCCAGAGGAGTAATACCAACGCAGAGGAGTAATACCGCCACTCAGAGGAGTAATAGCGTTACCCCGAGTAGTAGTACCTACATCAAGAGGAGCTCTACTCTCACCCAGAGGAGTAATACCGATATCCAGAGGAGTAATACAGTCACCCAGGGGAGTTGTACCTTCACCGAGATGAGTAATATCGGCACCCAGAGAAATAATACCGACATTCAGAAGAGTAATACCATCACCCAGAGGAGTAATACCGTCACCCAGAGGAGTAATACCGTCACCCAGGGGAGTAATACCGACATCCACAGGAGTTATACCGACAAGCAGAGGAATAATTCCGACATCCAGAGGAGTAATATCGACATCCACATGAGTAATACCGTCAACCAATGGAGTAATACTGACACCCAGAGCAGTAATATCGACACCCAAAGGAGTAATAACGACATCCAGAGAAGTAATACCGTCAATCGGAGGAGTAATACCGAACATCAGAGGAGTAATATCGACATCCAGATGATTATTACCAACCCAGATGAGTAATACCGATATCTAAAGCTGTAATACAGACACTCAGAGAAATAATACGGACAGCCAGAGGAATACAACCGACATCCACAGGAGTAATACCGACAACCAGAGGAGTAATGCCGAGATCCAGTGTTGCAATACCGACACCCAGAGGAGTAATATCGACATCCAAAGGAGCAATACCGAAACGCAGAGGAGTAATACCGACACCAAGTCGAGTAATACCACCCCGGGGGGGAAATACCGATATCCAGAGCCGTAATACCGACACCCAGATGAATAATACGTTCAACCAGAGGAGTAACACCGTCACCCGGAGGCGTAATACCGATATACAGAGGATTATTGCAGTGACCCAAGTGAGTTATCCCGACACCCAGAGGAGTAATACCGATATCCAGAGGAATAATACCGTCACCCAAAGGAGTAATACCGACACCCAGGGGAGTAATACCGACACCCAGAGGAGTAATGCAGACATCCAGAGGAGTAACACTGTCACCCAGCTGAGTAACACTGACACTCCGAGGAGTAACAGTGACATCCAGAGGAGTAATACCGTCACCCGCAGGAATAATACCATCATCCAGAGGAGTAATGCCCTCACCCAGGGGAGTAAATCCGACGCTCAGTGGAATAAAACCGACACCCAGAGGAGTAATACCGATATCCAGAGGAGTAATGCAGTTACCCAGGTGAGATACCCCGTCACCGAGAGGAGTAATACCGACAACGAGCAGCGTAATACCTACACCCAGAGGAATAAATCCGACGTTCAGAGGAGTAATAACGTCACCCGGAGGAGTAATACCGATATAGAGAGGAGTAATGCAGTGACCCAGGTGAGTTATCCCGACACCCAGAGGAGTAATACCGATATCCAGAGGAATAATACCGTCACCCAAAGGTATAATACCGACACCCAGGGGAGTAATACCGACACGCAGAGGAGTAATGCTGACATCCAGAGGAGAAATACCGACACCCATAGGAGGAATACCGACACCTAGAGGAGGAATACCTTCACCCAGAGGAATAATACTTTCAACCAGAGGAGTAACACCGTCACCCAGAGGTGTAACACCGACACCCAGCGGAGTAACACTGATATCCAGAGGAGTAATACCGTCACCCGGAGGAGTAATGCCGAGAGCCAGGGGAGTAATATCGACACCCATTGGAGGAATACCGACGTCCAGAAGAGTAATACCGCCACCCAGAGTAGTAATACCGTCACCCAGAATAGTAATGCTGTCACCCAGGGGAGTAAATCCGACGTTCAGTGCAATACAATCTGCACCCACAGGAGTAACACACATATCCAGAGGAGTAATGCGGTCACCCAGGTGATATATACGGTCACCGAGAGGAGTAATACCGACAACCAGCAGTGTAATACCTAGATCCAGAGGAATAAATCCGAAGCTCAAAGGAGTAAAACCGACACCCAGAGGAGCAATACCGACATCAGGAGGACTAATGCCGTCATCCAGAGGAGTAGTACTGTCAACAGAGGAGTAATATGGACACGCAGAGCTATAATAAGACTGCCAGAAGTGTAATACCGACACCCTTAGGGTAATACCGACACACAGAGGTGTAATACTGACACACAGAGGAGTAACACTATCACCCAGAACTGTAATACCAACAACCAGAGGAGCAATAACGTCAGCCAGAGGAGTAATTCAGTCATACAGAGGTTTAATACTGACATCCAGAGGAATACTACCGACACCCAGAGGAATAATAACGTCACCCAGAGGGGTAATACGTTCGCGTAATACTGTCACCCAGAGGAGTAATATCGACATCCATAGGAGTAATTACCGACACCCATAGGAATAATACCGACACCCACAGGAGTAATACCGACAACCGGAGGAATAAGACCGACATCTAGAGGAGTAATGCCATCACCCAGAGGAGTAATACCATACCAGTGGAGTAATACCGTCACCCACGGGAGTAATACTTTCACCCCGAGTAGTAGTACCTACCTCCAGAGGAGTAATACTGTCAACCAGAGGAGTAATACCGATATCCAGAGGAGTAATACGGTCACCCAGTGGAGTTGTACCTTAACCGAGAGGAGTATTTCCGACACCCAGAGGAATTATTCTGACAGCCAGGGCAGTAATATCGACACCCAGAGGAATAATGCCGACATCCAGAGGAGTAATTCCAGCACCCATAGGAGAAATACCGACACCTAGAGGAGTAATACCTTCATCCAGAGGAGTAATACCGAACCCCCGGTGAGGAATTTTGCAATCCAGGCGAGTAACACCGACACCTAGAGGTGTAATTTCGACATCCAGAGTAATGCCGTCATCCAGAGAAGTAGTACTGTCAACAGAGGAGTAATATGGACACGCAGAGCTGTAATAAGACTGCGAGAAGAGTAGTACCGACAACCTTAGGGTAATACCGACACACAGTTGTAATACCGACACACAGAGGTGTAACACTTTCACCCAAAACTGTAATACCAACAACCAGAGGAGCAATAACGTCAGTAAGAGGAGTAATTCGGGCACACAGAGGTTTAATACTGACATCCAGAGGAATAATACCGACACCCAGAGGAATAATAACGTCACCCAGAGGGGTAATATAATTTCGCGTAATACTGTCACCCAGAGGAGTAATATCGACATCCATAAGAGTAATTACCGACACCCATAGGACATATACCGACACCCACAGGAGTTATACAGTCGAGTTGTACTGTCACCCAGTGGAGCAATACCTTCACGCTGAGGAGTAATACCGACACTGAGAGGAGTAATACCGCCATCCAGTTGAGTAATTCCGACACCAGCGGAATAATACCGCCACCCAGATGAGTAATACCGTCACTCAGGGGAGTAATACCGACATCCAGAGGATTAATATCGACACCCAGAGCACTAATACCGTCAATCAGGGGAGTAATACCGGCATCCAGAGCAGTAATACCGACACACAGAGGAGTAATATAATCACCCAGATATGGGATGCCGACATCCACAGAAGTAATGCCGACATCCAGAGGAGTAACACTTTCATCAAGAGGAGTAATAACGACATTCAGAGGAGTAATATCGATATCCAGAGCTGTAAGACTGACACTCAGAGGAATAAGACTTTCACCCAGAGGAATAATATTTTCAACCAGAGGAGCAACACCGTCACCCAGAGGAGTAACACTGACATCCAGAGGAGTAATGCCGTCACCCAGAGGAGTAATGCTGTCACCCAGGGGAGTAAATCCGACGTTCAGTGGAATAAAAGCGACACCCAGAGGAGTAATACCGATATATCCAGAGGAGCAATGTGGTGACCCAGAGTGATACCGTCACCGAGAGGACTAATACCGACAACCAGCGGTGTAATACCTACATCCAGAGGAGTAAATCCGACGTTCAGAGGAGTAAAGTCGACACCCAGAGGAGTAATACCGATATCCAGAGGAGAAATACCGTCATCCCGGGGAGTAATCCCGACACCCAGAGCAGTAATACCGACACACAGAGTAGTAATATCGGCATCCAGAGGAGTAATACCGATACACAGAGGTATAATATAATCACCCAGAGATGTGATACCGACATCCACAGAAGTAATGCCGACATCCAGAGGTTTAACACTTTGATCAAGAGGAGTAATACCGACACCCAGAGGAGTAATACCGACAACCAGAGGAATAAAACCGACATAGAAACATAGAAACATAGAAAATAGGTGCAGGAGCAGGCCATTCAGCCCTTCTAGCCTGCACCGCCATTCAACGAGTTCATGGCTGAACATGAAACGTCAGTACCCACTTCCTGCTTTCACGCCATACCCCTTGATCCCCCGAGTAGTAAGGACTTCATCTAACTCCCTTTTGAATATATTTAGTGAATTGGCCTCAACTACTTCCTGTGGTAGAGAATTCCACAGGTTCACCACTCTCTGGGTGAAGAAGTTTCTCCTTATCTCGGTCCTAAATGGCTTACCCCTTATACTTAGACTGTGACCCCTGGTTCTGGACTTCCCCAACATTGGGAACATTCTTCCTGCATCCAACTTGTCCAAACCCGTCAGAATTTTAAACGTTTCTATGAGGTCCCCTCTCACTCTTCTGAACTCCAGTGAATACAAGCCCAGTTGATCCAGTCTTTCTTGATAGGTCAGTCCCACCATCCCGGGAATCAGTCTGGTGAATCTTCGCTGCACTCCCTCAATAGCAAGTATGTCCTTCCTCAAGTTAGGAGACCAAAACTGTACACAATACTCCAGGTGTGGCCTCACCAAGGCCCTGTACAACTGTAGCAACACCTCCCTGCCCCTGTACTCAAATCCCCTCGCTATGAAGGCCAACATGCCATTTGCTTTCTTAACCGCCTGCTGTACCTGCATGCCAACCTTCAATGACTGATGTACCATGACACCCAGGTCTCGTTGCACCTTCGCTTTTCCGAATCTGTCACCATTCAGATAATAGTCTGTCTCTCTGTTTTTACCACCAAAGTGGATAACCTCACATTTATCCACATTATACTTCATCTGCCACGCATTTGCCCACTCACCTAACCTATCCAAGTCACTCTGTAGCCTCATAGCATCCTCCTCGCAGCTCACACTGCCACCCAACTTAGTGTCATCCGCAAATTTGGAGATACTACATTTAATCCCCTCGTCTAAATCATTAATGTACAATGCAAACAGCTGGGGCCCCAGCACAGAATCCTGTGGTACCCCACTAGTCACTGCCTGCCATTCCGAAAAGTACCCATTTACTCCTACTCTTTGCTTCCTGTCTGACAACCAGTTCTCAATCCACGTCAGCACACTACCCCCAATCCCATGTGCTTTAACTTTGCACATTAATCTCCTGTGTGGGACCTTGTCGAAAGCCTTCTGAAAGTCCAAATATACCACATCAACTGGTACTCCTTTGTCCACTTCATTGGTACATCCTCAAAAAATTCCAGAAGATTTGTCAAGCATGATCTCCCTTTCACAAATCCATGCTGACTTGGACCTATCATGTCACCATTTTCCAAATGCGCTGCTATGACATCCTTAATAATTGATTCCATCATTTTACCCACTACTGAGGTCAGGCTGACCGGTCTATAATTCCCTGCTTTCTCTCTCCCTCCTTTTTTAAAAAGTGGGGTTACATTGGCTACCCTCCACTCGATAGGAACTGATCCAGAGTCAATGGAATGTTGGAAAATGACTGTCAATGCATCCGCTATTTCCAAGGCCACCTCCTTAAGTACTCTGGGATGCAGTCCATCAGGCCCTGGGGATTTATCGGCCTTCAATCCCATCAATTTCCCCAACACAATTTCCCGACTAATAAAGATTTCCCTCAGTTCCTCCTCCTTAATAGACCCTCTGACCACTTTTATATCCGGAAGGTTGTTTGTGTCCTCCTTAGTGAATACTGAACCAAAGTACTTGTTCAATTGGTCTGCCATTTCTTTGTTCCCCGTTATGACTTCCCCTGATTCTGACTGCAGGGGACCTACGTTTGTCTTTACTAACCTTTTTCTCTTTATATACCTATAGAAACTTTTGCAATCCGCCTTAATGTTCCCTGCAAGCTTCTTCTCGTACTCCATTTTCCCTGCCCTAATCAAACCCTTTGTCCTCCTCAGCTGAGTTCTACCTTTCTCCCAGTCCCCAGGTTCGCTGCTATTTCTGGCCAATTTGTATGCCATTTCCTTGGCTTTAATACTATCCCTGATTTCCCTAGATAGCCACGGTTGAGCCACCTTCCCTTTTTTATTTTTACGCCAGACAGGAATGTACAATTGTTGTAATTCATCCATGCGTTCTCTAAATGTCTGCCATTGCCCATCCACAGTCAACCCCTTAAGTATCATTAGCCAATCTATCTTAGCCAATTCATGCCTCATACCTTCAAAGTTACCTTTCTTTAAGTTCTGGACCATGGTCTCTGAATTAACTGTTTCATTCTCCATCCTAATGCAGAATTCCACCATATTATGGTCACTCTTCCCCAAGGGGCCTCGCACAATGAGATTGCTAATTAATCCTCTCTCATTACACAACACCCAGTCTAAGATGGCCTCCCCCCTAGTTGGTTCCTCGACATATTGGTCCAGAAAACCATCCCTTATGCATTCCAGGAAATCCTCCTCCCCCGTATTGCTTCCAGTTTGGCTAGCCCAATCTATGTGCATATTAAAGTCATCCATTATAACTGCTGCACCGTTATTGCATGCACTCCTAATTTCCTGTTTGATGCCCTCCCCAACATCACTACTACTGTTTGGAGGTCTGTACACAACTCCCACTAACGATTTTTGCCCTTTAGTGTTCTGCAGCTCTACCCATATAGATTCCACATCATCCAAGCTAATGTCTTTCCTAACTATTGCATTAATCTCCTGTTTAACCAGCAATGCTACCCCACCTCCTTTTCCTTTTATTCTATCCTTCCTGAATGTTGAATACCGCTGGATGTTGAGGTCCCAGCCCTGATCATCCTGGAGCCACGTCTCCGTAATCCCAATCACATCATATTTGTTAACATCTATTTGCACAATTAATTCATCCACCTTATTGCGGATACTCCTTGCATTAAGACACAAAGCCTTCAGGCTTGCTTTTTTAACACCCTTTGTCCTTTTAGAATTTTGCTGCACAGTAGCCCTTTTTGTTCTTTGCCTTGGGTTTCTCTGCCCTCCACTTTTCCTCATCTCCTTTCTGTCTTTTGCTTTTGCCACCTTTTTGTCTCCCTCTGTCTCCCTGTAAAGGTTCCCATCCCCCTGCAATATTAGTTTAACTCCTCCCCAACAGCACTAGCAAACACTCCCCCTAGGACATTGGTTCCGGACCTGCCCAGGGGCAGACCGTCCGGTTTGTACTGGTCCCACCTCCCCCAGAACCGGTTCCAATGCCCCAAGAATTTGAATCCCTCCCTGCTGCACCACTGCTCAAGCCATGTATTCATCTGCGCTATCCTGCGATTCCTACTCTGACTAGCACGTGGCACTGGTAGCAATCCCGAGATTACTACTTTTGAGGTCCTACTTTTTAATTTAGCTCCTAGCTCCTTAAATTCTTTTCGTAGGACCTCATCCCTTTTTTTACCTATGTCGTTGGTACCAATGTGCACCACGACAACTGGCTGTTCTCCCTCCCATTTCAGAATGTCCTGCGCCCGCTCCGAGACATCCTTGACCCTTGCACCATGGAGGCAACATACCATCCTGGAGTCTCGGTTGCGTCCGCAGAAACGCCTATCTATTCCCCTCACCATCGAATCCCCTATCACTATCGCGCTCCCACTCTTTTTCCTGCCCTCCTTTGCAGCAGAGCCACCTACGGTGCCATGAACTTGGCTGCTGCTGCCCTCCCCTGATGAGTCATCCTCCCCAACAGTACTCAAAGCAGTGTATCTGTTTTGCAGGGGGATGACCACAGGGGACCCCTGCACTACCTTTCTTGCACTGCTCTTCCTGCTGGTCTTCCATTCCCTATCTGGCTGTGGACCCTTCTCCTGCGGTAAGACCAACTCACTACACGTGATACTCACGTCATTCTCAGCATCGCGGATGCTCCAGAGTGAATCCACCCTCAGCTCCAATTCTGCAACGCGGACCGTCAAGAGCTCGAGGCGGATACACTTCCTACACACGTAGCGCCCAGGGACACCGGAAGTGTCCCCGAGTTCCCACATGGTACAGGAGGAGCATATCACATGGCCGAGCTCTCCTGCCATGTCTTAACCTTAGATACCCTTAAATTGGTAATAACAATGTTACAGTTCACTTACTGATAAAAAAAAGAAAAGAAAAGCTACTCACCAATCACCAGCCAATCACTTACCCCATTGGCTGTGACGTCACTTTTTGATTACTTTCTACTTCTATTTTGCTTTCTCTCCCGCTGTAGCTGCACCGGTATGCTTTTGACAGGTCGCTCCCCTCTCACGAACTGCCGCTGGCTCTCGATCTCCCGCTGGGCTTTTGACAGGTCGCTCCCCTCTCACCAACTGCCGCTGGCTCTCGATCTCCCGCTGGGCTTTTGACAGGTCGCTCCCCTCTCACCAACTGCCGCTGGCTCTCGATCTCCCGCTGGGCTTTTGACAGGTCGCTCCCCTCTCACCAACTGCCGCTGGCTCTCGATCTCCCGCTGGGCTTTTGACAGGTCGCTCCCCTCTCACCAACTGCCGCTGGCTCTCGATCTCCCGCTGGGCTTTTGACAGGTCGCTCCCCTCTCACCAACTGCCGCTTGCTCTCGATCTCCCGCTGTGCTTTTGACAGGTCGCTCCCCTCTCACCAACTGCCGCTGGCTCTCGATCTCCCGCTGGGCTTTTGACAGGTCGCTCCCCTCTCACCAACTGCCGCTGGCTCTCGATCTCCCGCTGGGCTTTTGACAGGTCGCTCCCCTCTCACCAACTGCCGCTGGCTCTCGATCTCCCGCTGTGCTTTTGACAGGTCGCTCCCCTCTCACCAACTGCCGCTGGCTCTCGATCTCCCGCTGGGCTTTTGACAGGTCGCTCCCCTCTCACCAACTGCCGCTGGCTCTCGATCTCCCGCTGGGCTTTTGACAGGTCGCTCCCCTCTCACCAACTGCCGCTGGCTCTCGATCTCCCGCTGGGCTTTTGACAGGTCGCTCCCCTCTCACCCGAGAGAAGTAATACCGTCAGCCAGTTAAGTAGTACCGACACGCATAGGAGTAATACCGACATGCAGAGAAGTAATGCCAACACCAAAGGAGTAATACCGACACTCAGTTGAGTAAGGCAATCACCCGGAGGAGTAATCCCGACAGCCAGAGGAGTACTACCAACGCAGAGGAGTAATACCGTCACCCAGGGGAGTTGTACCTTCACCGAGAGGAGTAATATCGACATCCAGAGGAGTAATACCGACATTCAGAGGAGTAATACCATCACCCAGAGGAGTAATACTGTCACCCAGAGCAGTAATACCGTCACACAGGGGAGTAATACCGACATCCAGAGGAGTGTTGCCGACACGCAGAGGAGTAATACCGACATCCAGAGGAGTAATATCGACATCCAGATGAGTAATGCCATCACCCAGGGGAGTAATCCCGACACCCAGAGCAGTAATACCGACACCCAGAGGAGTAATATAGGCATCCAGAGGAGTAATACCGTCAATCGGAGGAGCAATACCGAACATCAGAGGAGTAATATCGACATGCAGAAGAGTAATACCAACCCAAAGGAGTAATACCGATATCCAGAGCTGTAATACAGACACCCAGAGAAGTTATGCGGTCAGCCAGAGGAATAATACGGCATCCAGAGGAGTAATACCGACAACCAGAGGAGTAATACCGAGATCCAGTGATGCAATACCGACACCCAGATGAGTAGTATTGACATCCAGAGGAGTGATACCGAAACGCAGAGAAGTAATGCCGACAGCTAGTCGAGTAATACCAACCCACAGGAGTAATACCGATATCCAGAGCTGTTATACCGACACCCAGAGGAGTAATACTTTCACCCAGAGGAATAATACTTTACACCAGAGGAGTAAAACCATCACCCACAGGAGTAACACCGACACCCAGAGGAGTAACACTGACATCCAGAGGAGTAATACCTTCACCCAGAGAAGTAATACCTAAAACCAGAGGAGTAAATCCGACGTTCAGAGGAGTGAAACCGACACCCAGAGGAGTAATACCGATATCCAGAGAAGTAATGCGGTGACCCAGGTGAGTGATACCGTCACCGAGAGGAGTAATACCGACAACCAGCAGTGTAATACCTACATCCAGAGGAGTAAATCCGACGTTCAGAGGAGTAAAAGCGACACCCAGAGGAGTAATAGCGATATACAGAGGAATAATACCGTCACCCAAAAGAGTAATACCGACACCCAGGGGAGTAATATCGACACTCAGATGAGTAATGCCGAAATCCAGAGGAGTAATGCCGTCACCCATAGGAGGAATACGAACACCTAGACGAGCAATACCTTCACCCAGAGGAGTAATACCGAAACCCAAAGGAGCAATTTTGCAATCCAGACGAGTAACACCGACATCCAGAAGAATAATATCGATATCCAGAGTAATGCCTTCATCCAGAGGAGTAATACTGTCAACAGATGAGTAACATGGACACGCAGATCTGTAATAACGACTGCCAGAGGAGTAATACCGACATCCAGATGAGTAATACCAACACCCAGAGGTGTAATACCGACACCCAGATGAGTAATACTTTCACCCAGAGCAGTAATACCAACAACCAGAGAAGCAATACCGTCAGCCAGAGGTGTAATTCAGTCACACAGAGGTTTAATACCGACATCCAGAGGAATAATACCGACACCCAGAGGAATAATAACGTCACCGACAGGGGTAATACTTTCGAGTAATACTGTCACCCAGAGGAGCAATATCGACATCCATAGGAGTAATACCGACACCCATAGGACTAATACCGACACCCAGAGGAGTTATAAAGTCGAGTAATACTGTCGCGCAGAGGAGTAACACCGACACTGAGTGGAGTAATACCGCCATCCAGATGAGTAATTCCGACACCAGCGGAATAATACCGATACACAGATGAGTAATACCGTCACTCAGGGGAGTAATACCGTCATCCAGAAGAGTAATACCGACATCCAGAGGACTAATACCGTCACTAAGAGGAGTAATACCGGCATCCAGAGGAGTAATACCGAAACACAGAGGAGTAATATAATCACCCAGAGATGTGATACCGACATCCACAGATGTAATGCCGACATCCATAGGAATAATACTTTCACCAAGAGGAGTAATACCGAAAACCAGAGGAGTAATACCGACACCCAGAGGAATAAAACCGACATCCAGAGACGTAATACCGTCAGCCAGTGGAGTAGTACCGACATGCATAGGAGTAATACCGATATGCAGAGAAGTAATACCAACACCAAAGGAGTAAAACCGTCACCCAGAGGATTAAAACTGGAACCCAGACGAGTAATACCGATACCCAGAGCAGTAATATAGACAGGCAGCGGTGCAATACCGAGACCCAGAGGAGCAATACCGAGACTCAGTTGTGTAATACAGTCACCCAGAGGAGTAATACCAAAGCAGAGGAGTAATACCGACACCCAGAGGAATAATACCGACACACAGAGAAGTAATACCGACACCCAGACGAGTAATACCAAACCAGAACAGTAATACCGCCACCCAGAGGATTAATAGCATCACCCCGAGCAGTAGTACCTACATCCAGAGGAATAATACTGTCACCCAGAGGAGTAATACCGATATCCAGAGTAGTAATACGGTGACCGGGGAGTTGTACCTTCACCGAGAGGAGTAATACCGACACCCACGAAATAATACCGACATCCAGAGGAGTAATACCATCACCCAGAGGAGTAATGCCGTCGCCTAGAGGAGAAATACCGTCACCCGGAGGAGTAATCCCGACACCCAGAGGAGTACTATCGACATCCAGATGAGTAATACCGACATCCAGAGAAGTAATACGGACAGCTAGAGCAGTAACACCCTCAGCCAGAGGTGTAGTACCGACACACAGAGGACTAATAGCGACATCCAGATGAATAATACACACATCCAGAGGAGTAATACCGACAACCAGAGGAGTAATATCAAGATCCAGTGGTGCAATACCAACAACCAGAGGAGTAATATCGAACCCCAAAGGAGCAATTTTGCAATCCAGACGAGTAACACCGACATCCAGAAGAATAATATCGATATCCAGAGTAATGCCTTCATCCAGAGGAGTAATACTGTCAACAGAGGAGTAACATGGACACGCAGATCTGTAATAACGACTGCCAGAGGAATAATACCGACATCCAGATGAGTAATACCAACACCCAGAGGTGCAATACCGACACCCAGATGAGTAATACTTTCACCCAGAGCAGCAATACCAACAACCAGAGGAGCAATACCGTCAGCCAGAGGTGTAATTCAGTCACACAGAGGTTTAATACCGACATCCAGAGGAATAACACCGACACCCAGAGGAATAATAACGTCACCGAGAGGGGTAATACTTTCGAGTAATACTGTCACCCAGAGGAGTAATATCGACATCCATAGGAGTAATACCGACACCCATAGGACTAATACCGACACCCAGAGGAGTTATAAAGTCGAGTAATACTGTCGCGTAGAGGAGTAACACCGACACTGAGTGGAGTAATACCGCCGTCCAGATGAGTAATTCCGACACCAGCGGAATAATACTGATACACAGATGAGTAATACCGTCACTCAGGGGAGTAATACCGTCATCCAGAAGAGTAATACCGACATCCAGATGACTAATACCTTCACTAAGTGGAGTAATACCGGCATCCAGAGGAGTAATACCGACACACAGAGGAGTAATATAATCACCCAGAGATGTGATACCGACATCCACAGATGTAATGCCGACATCCATAGGAATAATACTTTCACCAAGAGGAGTAATACCGAAAACCAGAGGAGTAATACCGACACCCAGAGGAATAAAACCGACATCCAGGGACGTAATACCGTCAGCCAGTGGAGTAGTACCGACATGCATAGGAGTAATACCGACATTAAGAGAAGTAATACCAACACCAAAGGAGTATAACCGTCACCCAGAGGATTAAAACTGGAACCCAGAAGAGTAATACCGATACCCAGAGCAGCAATATAGACACGCAGCGGTGCAATACCGAGACCCAGAGGAGCAATACCGACACTCAGTTGTGTAATACAGTCACCCAGAGAAGTAATCCCGACAGCCAGAGGAGTAATACCAAAGCAGAGGAGTAATACCGACACCCATAGGAATAATACCGACACCCAGAGAAGTAATACCGACACCCAGACGAGTAATACCTAACCAGAGCAGTAATACCGCCAACCAGAGGATTAATAGCGTCACCTCGAGCAGTAGTACCTACATCCAGAGGAATAATACTGTCACCCAGAGGAGTAATACCGATATCCAGAGTAGTAATACGGTGACCGGGGAGTTGTACCTTCACCGAGAGGAGTAATACCGACACCCACGAAATAATACCGACATCCAGAGGAGTAATACCATCACCCAGAGGAGTAATACCGTCGCCTAGAGGAGAAATACCGTCACCCGGAGGAGTAATTCCGACACCCAGAGGAGTACTATCGACATCCATATGAGTAATACCGACATCCAGAGAAGTAATACGGACAGCCAGAGCAGTACACCCTCAGCCAGAGGTGTAGTAACGACACACAGAGGACTAATAGCGACATCCAGATGAATAATACACACATCCAGAGGAGTAATACCGACAACCAGAGGAATTATATCAAGATCCAGTGGTGCAATACCAACACCCAGATGTGTAATACCGACATCCAGAGGAGTAATACTTTCACCAGAGCAGTAATACTAACAACAAGAGGAACGATACCGTCAGCCAGAGGAGTAATTCAGTCACAAAGAGGTTTAATACCGACATCCAGAGGAATAATATCGGCACCCAGAGGAATATTAACGTCACCCAGAGGGTTAATACTTTCGAGTAATACTGTCACCCAGAGGAGTAATATCGACATCGATAGGAGTAATAGCGACACCCATAGGACTATTACCGACACCCAGAGGAGTTATACAGTCGAGTAATACTGTCACCCAGTGGCGTAATACCGTCACGCAGAGGAGTAATGCCGACAATGAGTGGAGTAATACCGCCATCCAGATGCGTAATTCCGAGTCCAGCAGAATAATACCGATACCCAGACGAGTAATACCGTCACTCAGGGAAGTAATACCGACATCCAGAGGAGTAATACCGACATCCAGAGGACTAATACCGTCAATAAGGGGAGTAATAGCGGCATCCAGAGGAGTAATACCGACACATAGAGGTATAATATAATCACCCAGAGATGTGATACCGACATCCACAGAAGTAATGCCGACATCCAGAGGATTAACACTTTGATCAAGAGGAGTAAAACCGACACCCAGAGGAGTAATACCGACACCCAGAGGAATAATACCGAAATTGAGAGAAGTAATACCGTCAGCCAGTGGAGTAGTACCGACACGCATAGGAGTAATACCGACATGCAGAGAAGTAATACCAACACCGAAGTAGTAATACCGTCACCCAGATGAGTAAAACTGAAACCCAGAAAAGTAATACCGCTACCCAGAGGAATAATACTGACACGCAGCGGAGCAATACTGAGACCCAGAGGTGCAATACCGACACTCAGTTGAGTAAGGCAGTCACCCGGAGGAGTAATCCCGACAGCCAGAGGAGCAATAGCAACGCAGAGGAGTAATGCCGTCACTCAGGGGAGTTGTACCTTCACCGAGAGGAGTAATATCGACATCCAGAGGAGTAATACCGACATTCAGAGGAGTAATACCATCACCCAGAGGAGTAATACTGTCAACCAGAGCAGTAATAACTTCACCCAGGGGAGTAATACCGACATCCAGAGGAGTGCTACCGACACACAGAGGAGTAATACCGACATCCAGAGGAGTAATGTCGACATCCAGATGAGTAATACCGTCACCCAGGGGAGTAATCCCGACACACAGAGCAGTAATACCGACACCCAGTGTCGTAATATCGGCATCCAGAGGAGTAATACTGACACGCAGCGGAGCAATACTGAGACCCAGAGGTGCAATACCGACACTCAGTTGAGTAAGGCAGTCACCCGGAGGAGTAATCCCGACAGCCAGAGGAGCAATAGCAACGCAGAGGAGTAATACCGTCACTCAGGGGAGTTGTACCTTCACCGAGAGGAGTAATATCGACACCCAGAGGAGTAATACCGACATTCAGAGGAGTAATACCATCACCCAGAGGAGTAATACTGTCACCCAGATCAGTAATACCTTCACCCAGGGGAGTAATACCGACATCCAGAGGAGTGTTACCGACACACAGAGGAGTAATACCGACATCCAGAGGAGTAATGTCGACATCCAGATGAGTAATACCGTCACCCAGGGGAGTAATCCCGACACACAGAGCAGTAATACCGACACCCAGTGTAGTAATATCGGCATCCAGAGGAGTAATACCGTCAATCGGATGAGTAATACCGAACATCAGAGGAGTAATATCGACATCCAGAAGAGTAATACCAACCCAAAGGAGTAATACCGATATCGAGAGCTGTAATACAGGCACCCAGAGAATTTATGCGGTCTGCCAGAGGAATAATACCGGCATCCAGAGCAGTAATACCGACAACCAGAGGAGCAATACCGAGATCCAGTGATGCAATACCGACACCCAGATGAGTAATATCGACATCCAGAGGAGTAATACCGAAACGCAGAGGAGTAATACCGACACCCAGTCGAGTAATACCAACCCACAGGAGTAATACCGATATCCAGAGCTGTAAAACCGACACCCAGAGGAGTAATACTTTCACCCAGAGGAACAATACTTTCCACCAGAGGAGTAACACCATCAACGAGAGGAGTAACACCGACACCCAGAGGAGTAACACTGACATCCAGAGGAGTAATACCGTCACCCAGAGGAATAATACCGACAACCAGATGAGTAATACCGATACCCAGTGGTGCAATACCGACACCCAGATGAGTAATATCGACATCCAGAGCAGTAATACCGATATCCAGATGAGTAATGCGGTGACCCAGGTGAGTGATACCGTCACCGAGAGGAGTAATACTGACAACCAGCAGATTAATGCCTAAAATCAGAGGATTAAATCCGACGTTCAGAGGAGTGAAACCGACACCCAGAGGAGTAATACCGATATCCAGAGAAGTAATGCGGTGACCCAGGTGAGTGATACCGTCACCGAGAGGAGTAATACCGACAACAAGCAGTTTAATACCTACATCCAGAGGAGTAAATCCGACGTTTAGAGGAGTAAAATCGACACCCAGAGGAGTAATAGCGATATACAAAGTAATGCCGTCATCCAGAGGAGTAATACTGTCAACAGAGGAGTAAGATGGACACGCAGATCTGTAATAACGACTGCCGGAGAAGTAATACCGACACCCAGATGAGTAATCCCAACACCCAGAGGTGTAATACCGACACCCAGATGAGTAATACTTTCACCCAGAGCAGTAATACCAACAACTAGAGGAGCAATACCGTCAGCCAGAGGAGTAATGCAGTCACACAGAGTTTTAATACCGACATCCAGAGGAATAATACCGACACACAGAGGAATAATAACGTCACCCAGAGGGGTAATACTTACGAGTAATACTGTCACCCAGAGGGGTAATATCGATATCCATAGGAGTAATAACGACACCCATAGGACTAATACCGACACCCAGAGGAGTCATAAAGTCGAGTAATACTGTCGCGCAGAGGAGTAATACCGACACTGAGTGGAGTAATACCGCAATCCAGATGAGTAATTCCGAAACCAGCGGAATAATACCGACACCCAGATGAGTAATACCGTCACTCAGGGGAGTAATACCGACATCCAGAGGAGTAATACCGACACGCAGAGGACTAATACCGTCACTAAGAGGAGTAATACCGCCATCCAGAGGAGTAATACCGACACCCAGAGGAGTAATACCGACACCCAGAGGAATAATACCGACATTGAGATAAGTCAGCCAGTGGAGTAGTACCGACACGCATAGGAGGAATACCGACATGCAGAGAAGTAATACCAACACCGAAGGAGTAATACCGTCACCCAGAGGAGTAAAACTGAAACCCAGAAGAGTAATACCGATACCCAGAGGAGTAATACCGACACGCAGCGGAGCAATACTAAGACCCAGAGGTGCAATACCGACACTCAGTTGAGTAAGGCAGTCACCGGCATTAGTAATCCCGACAGCCAGAGGAGTAATACCAACGCAGAGAAGCAATACCGTCACCCAGGGGAGTTGTACCTTCACCGAGAGGAGTAATATCGACATCCAGAGGAGTAATACCGACATTCAGAGGCGTAATACCATCGCCCAGAGGAGTAATACCGACATCCAGAGGAGTAATATCGACATCCAGATGATTAATACCGTCACCCAGGGGAGTAATCCCGGCACCCAGAGCAGTAATACCGACACCCTGAGTAGTAATATCGGCATCCAGAGGAGTAATACCGTCAATCGGAGGAGTAATAACGAACATCAGAGGAGTAATATCGACATCCAGAGGAGTAATACCAACCCAGAGGAGTAATACCGATATGCAGAGCTGCAATACAGACACCTAGAGAATTTATGCGGTCTGCCAGAGGAATAATACCGGCATCCAGAGGAGTAATACCGACAACCAGAGGAGTAATACCGAGATCCAGTTATGCAATACCGACACCAAGATGAGTAATATCGACATCCAGAGGAGTAATACCGAAACGCAGATGAGTAATACCGATATCCAGAGGAGTAATTCGGTGACCCAGGTGAGTGATACCGTCATCGAGA
The DNA here is from genome assembly GCF_044704955.1 of Pristiophorus japonicus. Taxonomy (NCBI): domain Eukaryota; kingdom Metazoa; phylum Chordata; class Chondrichthyes; family Pristiophoridae; genus Pristiophorus; species Pristiophorus japonicus. The sequence continues at coordinate 154,023,714 of NC_091984.1, read as the reverse complement.
GGAGTAATACCGACAACCAGCAGTGTAATACCTAAAACCAGAGAAGTAAATCCGACGTTCAGAGAAGTGAAACCGCCACCCCGAGGAGTAATACCGATATCCAGAGAAGTAATGCGGTGACCCAGGTGAGTGATACCGTCACCGAGAGGAGTAATACCGACAACCAGCAGTGTAATACCTACATCCAGAGGAGTAAATCCGACGTTCAGAGGAGTAAAACCGACACGCAGAGGAGTAATAGCGATATACAGAGGAATAATACCGTCACCCAAAGGAGTAATACCGACATCCAGAGGAGTAATGCCGTCACCCACAGGAGGAATACCAACACCTAGAGGGGCAATAACTTCAACCAGAGGAGTAATACCGATCCCCAAAGGAGGAATTTTGCAATCCAGACGAGTAACACCGTCATCCAGAAGAAGAATATCGATATCCAGAGTAATTCAGTCATCCAGAGGAGTAATACTGTCAACAGAGGAGTAACATGGACACGCAGATCTGTAATAACGACTGCCGGAGGAGTAATACCGAAACCCAGACGAGTAATACCAACACCCAGAGGTGTAATACCGACACCCAGATAAGTAATAATTTCACCCAGAGCAGTAATACCAACAAGCAGAGGAGCAATACAGTCAGCCAGAGGAGTAATTCAGTCACACAGAGGTTTAATCCGTCATCCAGAGGAATAATACCGACACCCAGAGGAATAATAACGTCACCCAGAGGGGTAAAACTTTCGAGTAATACTGTCACCCAGAGGAGTAATATCGACATCCATAGGAGTAATACCGACACCCATAGGACTAATACCGACACCCAGAGGAGTTATACAGTCGAGTAATACTGTCGTGCAGAGGAGTAATACCGACACTGAGTGGAGTAATACCGCCATCCAGATGAGTAGTTCCGACACCAGCGGAATAATACCGACAACCTGATGAGTAATACCGTCACTCAGGGGAGTAATACCGACATCCAGAGGAGTAATACCGACACCCAGAGGAATAATACCCTCACTAAGGGGAGTAATCCTGGCATCCAGAGGAGTAATACCGAAACACAGAGGAGTAATATAATCACCCAGAGATGTGATACCGACATCCACAGATGTAATGCCGACATCCATAGGAGTAATACTTGCACCAAGAGGAGTAATACCGACACCCAAAGGAGTAATACCGACACTCAGAGGAATAAAACCGACCTCCAGAGACGTAATACCATCAGCCAGTGGAGTAGTACGGAAATGCATAGTGGTAATACCGACATGCAGAGAAGTAATACCAACACCATAGGACTAATACCGTCACCCAGAGGAGTAAAACTGGAACCCAGAGGAGTAATACCGATACCCAGAGGTGTAATATAGACACGCAGCGGTGCAATACCGAGACCCAGAGGAGCAATACCGACACTCAGTTGAGTAATACAGTCACCCAAATGAGTAATCCCGACAGCCAGAGGAGTAATACCAACGCAGAGGAGTAATACCGACATCCAGATGAATAATACCGACACCCAGAGAAGTAATACCGACACCCAGACGAGTAATGCCAAACCAGAGCGGTAATACTGCCACCCAGAGGATTAATGGCGTCACCCCGAGTAGTAGTACCTTCATCCAGAGGAGTAATACTTTCACCCAGAGGAGTAATACCGAATCCAGAGGAGTAATACGGTCACCAGGGGCGTTGTACCTTCACCGAGAGGAGTAATACCGACACCCAAGAAATAATACCGACATCCAGAGGAGTAATACCATCACCCAGAGGAGTAATACCGTCGCCTAGAGGAGTAATACCGTCACCCAGGGGAGTGATACCGACATCCAGCGGTGTAATACAGACAAGCAGATGAGTAATACCGACATCTAGAGGAGACATACCGATACCCAGAGCTGTAATATCGACACCCAGAGGAGTAATACCGACATCCGGAGGAGTAATACTGTAACCGGAGGAGTAATCCCGACACCCAGAGGAGTACTATCGACATCCAGATGAGTAATACCGGCATCCAGAGAAGTAATACGGACAGCCAGAGCAGTAATACCCTCAGCCAGAGGTGTAGTACCGACACACAGAGTACTAATAGCGACATCCAGAGGAACGATACACACATCCAGAGGAGTAATAGCGACAACCAGAGGAGCAATACCAAGATCAAGTGGTGCAATATCGACAACCAGAGGCGTAATATCGACACCCAGAGTAGCAATACCGAAACGCAAAGGAGTAATACCGACACCCAGAGGAATAATAACGTCACCCAGAGGGGTAAAACTTTCGAGTAATACTGTCACCCAGAGGAGTAATATCGACATCCATAGGAGTAATACCGACACCCATAGGACTAATACCGACACCCAGAGGAGTTATACAGTCGAGTAATACTGTCGTGCAGAGGAGTAATACCGACACTGAGTGGAGTAATACCGCCATCCAGATGAGTAGTTCCGACACCAGCGGAATAATACCGACAACCTGATGAGTAATACCGTCACTCAGGGGAGTAATACCGACATCCAGAGGAGTAATACCGACACCCAGAGGAATAATACCCTCACTAAGGGGAGTAATACCGGCATCCAGAGGAGTAATACCGAAACACAGAGGAGTAATATAATCACCCAGAGATGTGATACCGACATCCACAGATGTAATGCCGACATCCATAGGAGTAATACTTGCACCAAGAGGAGTAATACCGGCACCCAAAGGAGTAATACCGACACTCAGAGGAATAAAACCGACCTCCAGAGACGTAATACCATCAGTCAGTGGAGTAGTACGGAAATGCATAGTGGTAATACCGACATGCAGAGAAGTAATACCAACACCATAGGACTAATACCGTCACCCAGAGGAGTAAAACTGGAACCCAGAGGAGTAATACCGATACCCAGAGGTGTAATATAGACACGCAGCGGTGCAATACCGAGACCCAGAGGAGCAATACCGACACTCAGTTGAGTAATACAGTCACCCAAATGAGTAATCCCGACAGCCAGAGGAGTAATACCAACGCAGAGGAGTAATACCGACATCCAGAGGAATAATACCGACACCCAGAGAAGTAATACCGACACCCAGACGAGTAATGCCAAACCAGAGCGGTAATACTGCCACCCAGAGGATTAATGGCGTCACCCCGAATAGTAGTACCTTCATCCAGAGGAGTAATACTTTCACCCAGAGGAGTAATACCGAATCCAGAGGAGTAATACGGTCACCAGGGGCGTTGTACCTTCACCGAGAGGAGTAATACCGACACCCAAGAAATAATACCGACATCCAGAGGAGTAATACCATCACCCAGAGGACTAATACCGTCGCCTAGAGGAGTAATACCGTCACCCAGGGGAGTGATACCGACATCCAGCGGTGTAATACAGACAAGCAGATGAGTAATACCGACATCTAGAGGAGACATACCGATACCCAGAGCTGTAATATCGACACCCAGAGGAGTAATACCGACATCCGGAGGAGTAATACTGTAACCGGAGGAGTAATCCCGACACCCAGAGGAGTACTATCGACATCCAGATGAGTAATACCGGCATCCAGAGAAGTAATACGGACAGCCAGAGCAGTAATACCCTCAGCCAGAGATGTAGTACCGACACACAGAGTACTAATAGCGACATCCAGAGGAACAATACACACATCCAGAGGAGTAATAGCGACAACCAGAGGAGTAATACCAAGATCAAGTGGTGCAATATCGACAACCAGAGGCGTAATATCGACACCCAGAGTAGCAATACCGAAACGCAAAGGAGTAATACCAACCCAGAGGAGCAATACCGATATCCGGAGCTATAATACCGACTCTCAGAGGATTAATACTTTCACCCAGAGGAGTAATACTCTCAACCAGAGGAGTAATACTGTCACCCATAGGAGTAACACCGACACCCAGAGGAGAAATACTGACATCCAGAGGAGTAATACAGTCACCCAGAGGAGTGAAAGCGTCTCCCAAAGGAGTAACACTGTCACCCAGCGGAGTAATACCGATATCCAGAGGAGTAATACGGTCACCAGGTGAGTTGTACCTCCAACGAGAGGAGTAATACCGATACACAGAGGAATAATACCGATATCCAGAGGAGTAATACCATCACCCAGAGGTGTAATAACCTCAGCAAGAGGAGAAATACCGACGTCCAGAGGAGTAATACAGTCACACAGGGGAGTGAAAGCGTCACAAAGAGGAGTAACACTGTCACCCAGGGGGTAATACCGATATCCAGAGGAGTAATACGGTCATCAGATGAGTTGTATCCACAACAAGAGGAGTAATGCCGACACCCAGAGGAATAATACCGTCATCCAGAGGAGTAATGCCATCACCCAGAGGAGTAATACCGTCCCCCGGAGGAGTAAAACCGTCACCCAGGGGGGTAAATGCGACATCAAGAGGAGTAATACAGAGACGCAGATGAGTTATACCGATATCCAGAGGAGTATACCGATACCCAGAGCAGTAATGTCGACACCTAGAGGAGTAATACCGACATCCAGATGAGTAATACCATCGCTCAGAGGAGTAATACCGACAGCGAGAGGAGTAATACCGTCACCCAGAGGAGTAATACCGAACACCAGAGGAGTACAATCGACATCCAGATGAGTAATGCCGACATCTAGAGAAGTAATACGGTCAGCTACAGCAGTAATACCGTCAGCCAGAGGTGTAGTAACGACACACAGAGGAGTAATAGCGACATCCAGAGGAATAATACCGACATCCGGAGTCGTATTACCGACAACCAGAGGTGTAACACCGAGATCCAGTGGTGCAATATCGACTAGCAGACGAGTAATATCGACACCCAGACGAGTAATACCAACCCAGATGATTAATACCGAAATCCAGAGCTGTAATACCGACACCCAGCGGAGTAATACTCTCACCCATAGGAGTAACACCGACACCCAGAGGAGTAATACCGACATCCAGAGGAGTAATACCGTCACCCAGAGGAGTAATACTGTCACCCATGGGGAGTAAATCCGACATTCAGTGGAATAGACCCGACACCCAGAGGAGCAATACTGAAATCAAGAGGAGCAATACTCTCAACCAGAGGAGTAATACCGATTTCCAGAGGAGTAATGTGGTCACCCAGGGGAGTTATACCGTCACCGAGAGGAGTAATACCGACATACAACAGTGTAATACCGACGTCCAGAGGAGTAATACCGTCACCCAGATGAGTAATATCGTCACCCAGAGGAGTAATCCTGCCACCCAGGGGAGGAAGTCCGATGTTCAAAGGAGTAATACCTTCAACCAGAGGATTAATACCGAAATCCAGAGGAGTAATACCGTCACCCATAGGAGTAATACCGACACACAGGGGAGTGACAGCGTCTCCCAAAGGAGTAACACTGTCACACAGCGGAGTCATACCTTCACCTAGAGGCGTAATACCATCACCCGGAGGATTAATCCCGACAACCAGAGAGTAATATCGACATCCAGATGAGTAATACCGACATCCAGAGAAGTAATACGGACATCCAGAGCAGTAATACCCTCAGCCAGAGGTGTTGTACCGACACACAGAGGACTAATAGCGACATCCAGAGTAATAATACACACACCCAGAGCAGTAATACCGACAACCAGAGGAGTAATACCAAGATCCAGTGGTGAAATACCGACAACCAGAGGCGTTATATCGACACCCAGAGTAGCAATACCGAAACGCAGAGGAGTAATACCGACACCCAGACGAGTAATACCAACCCAGAGGAGCAATATCGATATCCGGGGCTATAATACCGACTCGCAGAGGAGTAATACTTTCACCTTGAGGAGTAATACTCTCAACCAGAGGAGTAATGCCGTCACCCATAGGAGCTACACCGACACCCAGAGGAGAAATACTGACATCCAGAGGAGTAATACAGTCACCCAGAGGAGTGAAAGCGTCTCCCAAAGGAGTAACACTGTCACCCAGAGGAGTAATACCAATATCCAGAGGTGTAATACGGTCACCAGGTGAGTTGTACATCCAAAGAGAGGAGTAATACCGACACACAGAGGAATAATACCGACAACCAGAGGAGTGATACCATTACCCAGATGAGTAATACCGTCACCCAGAGGAGAAATACCGATGTCCAGAGGAGTAATACAGTCACACAGAGGAGTGAAAGCGTCATCAAGAGGAGTAACACTGTCACCCAGTAGGGTAATACCGATATCCAGAGGAGTAATACGGTCACCAGGTGAGTTGTATCTCCAACGAGAGGAGTAATGCCGACACCCAGAGGAATAATACCGTCATCCAGAGGAGTAATGCCATCACCCAGAGGAGTAATACTGTACCCGGAGGAGTAAAACCGTCACCCAGGGGGTTAATACCGACATCAAGAGGAGTAATAAAGACACGCAGATAAGTTATACCGACATACAGAGGTGTAATACCGTCACCCATAGGAGTAATACCGACACCCAGGGGTGTGAAAACGTCTCACAAAGGAGTACCACTGTCACGCAGTGAAGTAATACCGTCACCTAGAGGAGTAATACCGTCACCTAGGCGAGTAATACCGATATCAAGCGGGGGTAATACAGACACGCAGATGAGTAATACCGACATCCAGAGGAGTCATACCGATACCCACAGCAGTAATATCGACACCCAGAGGAGTAATACCGTCATCCAGAGGAATAATACCGTCACCCGGAGGAGTAATCCCGACACCCAGAGGAGTAATATCGACATCCACATGAGTAATATCGACAGCCAGAGAAGTAATACGGACAGCCAGAGCAGTAATACCCTCAGCCAGAGGTGTAGTACCGCCACACAGAGGACTAATAGCGACATCCAGAGGAATAATACACGCATCCAGAGGAGTAATACCGACAACCAGAGGAGTAATACCAAGATCCAGTGCTGCAATACCGACAACCAGAGGCGTAATATCGACACACAGAGTAGCAATACCGAAGCGCAGAGGAGTAATACCGACACCCAGACGAGTAACACCAACCCAGAGGAGCAATACCGATATCCGGAGCTATAATACCGACGTCCAGAGGAGTAATACACAGAGGAGTGAAAGTGTTACCAAGAGTAGTAACACTGTCACCCAGGGGGTAATACCGATAGCCAGAGGAGTAATACGGTCACCAGGTGACTTGTACCTCCAACGAGAGGCGTAATACCGACACCCAGAGGAATAATACCGACATCCAGAAGAGTAATGCCATCACCCAGAGGAGTAATACCGTCACCCAGAGGAGTAACATCGTCACCCAGGGTGTAATACCGACATACAGAGGTGTAATACAGACACGCAGATGAGTTATACCGACATCCAGAGGAGTATACCGATACCCAGAGCAGTAATATTGACACCCAGAGGAGTAATACCGACATCCATAGGAGTAATACCATCACTCGGAGGAGTAATACCGACACCCAGAGGAGTAATACCGTCACCCAGAGGAGTAATACCGAACACCAGAGGAGTAATATCGACATCCAGATGAGTAATACCGTCAGCTACAGCAGTAATACCGTCAGCCAGAAGTGTAGTAACGACACACAGAGGATTAATAGCGACATCCAGAGGAATAATACCGACATCCAGATTAGTATTACCGACAAACAGAGGTGTAATACCGAGATCCAGTGATACAATGCCGACAACCAGAGGAGTTATATCGACACCCAGAGGAGCAATACCGAAACGCAGAGGAGTATTACCGACACCCAGAGGAGTAATACTGTCACCCATGGGGAGTAAATCCGACATTCAGTGGAATAGAACCGACACCCAGAGGAGTAATACTGAAATAAAGAGGAGTAATACTGTCAACCAGAGGAGTAATACCGATTTTCAGAGGAGTAATGCGGTCACCCAGGGGAGTTATACCGTCAACGAGAGGAGTAATACCGACATAAAACAGTGTAATACCGACATCCAGAGGAGTAATACCGTCACCCATAGGAGTAATACCGACACGCAGGGGATAATTATCGACACCCAGAGGAGTAATGCCGACATCCAGAGGGGTAATGCCGATACCCATAGTAGTAATACCGACACCTAGAGGAGTAATACCTTCGTCCAGAGGAGTGATACCGAACCCCAGAGGAGGAATTTTGAAATCCATTCGAGTAACAGCGACATCCAGATGAGTAATATCGACAACCAAAGTAATGTCGTCATCCAGAGGAGTAATACTGTCAACAGAGTAGCAATATGGACACGCAGAGCTGTAATAACGACTGCCAGAGGAGTAATACTGACACCCAGAGGAGTAAATCAGTCACACAGAGATTTAATACCGACATCCAGAGGAATAATACTGAGACCCAGAGGAGTAATAACATCACCCAGAGTGGTTAACACTTTCGAGTAATACTGTCAACCAGAGGAGTAATATCGTCATCCCTAGCAGTAATACCGACACACAGAGGTGTAACACCGACACCCAGAGGAGTAATACCGTCACCCGGAGGAGTAATACTGTCACCCAGTGGAGTAATACCGCCACGCAGAGGAGTAATAACGACACTGGCAGGAGTAATAGCGACACTAAGAATGAACAATTTCGACAACAGAGGAATGATACCGACACCCAGAGGAATAATACCCCTTCACTCAGCGGAGTAATACTGTCACTCTGGGGAGTAATACCACATACAGAGGAGCAATACCGACACACAGAGGAGTAATATAATCACCCAGAGGAGTGATACCGACATCCAGAGAAGTGATACCAAATACAAGAGGAGTAATACTTTCACCAAGTGGAGTAATATCGACACCCGGAGGAGTAATACCGACAACCAGAGGAGTAATACCGGCAACCAGGGAAATAATATCAACATCCAGAGGAGTAATACCGTCACGCAGTGGAGTAATACCGACAACCATAGAAGTAATCCCGACATGAAGATAAGTAATATCGACACCAAGAGGAGTAATACCGACATCCAGCGGAGTAATACCTTCAACAAGAAGAGTAATGACCGATAACCAGAGGAGGAATACCGTCACCCAGAGGAGTAATACCGTCACCCAGTGGAGTCATACCGCCACGCAGATGAGTAATACCGACACTGACAGGAGTAATACCGACATCCAGATGAGTAATTCCGACAGCAGAGGAATAATACCGACACGCATGAGGAGTAATACCTTCACTCAGGGGTGTAATACTGTCACACAGGGGAGTAATATCGATATCCAGATGAGTAATACCGAAACCTAGAGGTGTAATACCGTCACTCAGGGGAGTAAGACCGACATCCGGAGAAGTAATACCGACACACAGAGGAGTAATATAATCAACCAGAGGTGTGATGCCGACATCCAGAGGAGTAATCACGACACCCAGAGGAGTAATACCGCCATCCAGAGTAGTAATACCGAAAACGAGAGAGTAATGCTTTCAACCAGATGAGTAATAGCGTCATGCAGAGGAGTAATACCGACACCCAGAGGTGTAATACTTGCACCCAGAGGAGTAATATCGATATCCGTAGGAGTAACACGTTCAACCAGAGGAGTAATACCGACACCCAGAGGAGTAATACTTTCACCCAGAGGAGTAATACCATCACCCAGAGGAGTAATGCCGTCACCCATAGGAGGAATACCGACACCTAGAGGAGCAATACCTTCACCCAGAGGAGTAATACCGAACCCCAGAGGAGGGATTTTGCAATCCAGACGAGTAACACCGACATCCAGAAGAGTAATATCGATATCCAGAGCAATGCCGTCATCCAGAGGAGTAATACTGTCAACAGAGGAGTAATATGGACGCGCAGAGCTGTAATAACGGCTGCTGGAGGAGTAATACCGATACCCAGATGAGTAACACCAACACCCAGAGGTGTAATACCGACATCCAGAGAAGTAATACTTTCAACCAGAGCAGTAATACCAACAACCGGAGGAGCAATACCGTCAGCCAGAGGAGTAATTCAGTCACACAGATGTTTAATACCGACATCCAGACGAATAATACCGATACACAGAGAAATAATAATGTCACCCAGAGGGGTAATACTTTCGAGTAATACTGTCACCCAGAGGAGTAATATCGACATCAATAGGAGCAAAACCGACACCCATTGGACTAATACCGGCACCCAGAGGAGTTATACAGTCGAGTAATACTGTCACCCAGTGGAGTAATACCGTCACGCAGAGGAGTAATACCGACACTGATAGGAGTAATACCGCCATCCAGATGAGTAATTCCGACACCAGCGGAATAATACCGACACCCCGATGAGTAATACCGTCACTCAGGGGAGTAATACCGGCATCCAGAGGAGTAATACCGACACACAGAGGAGTAATATAATCACCCAGAGATGTGATACCGACATCCACAGAAGTAATGCCGACACCCAGAGGAGTAATACCGACACCCAGAGGAATAATACCGACATCCAGAGAAGTAATACCGTCAGCCAGTGGCGTAGTGCCGACATGTATAGGAGTAATACCGACATGCAGAGATGTAATACCAACACCAAAGGAGTAATACCCTCTCCCAGAGGTGTAAAACTGGAACCCAGAAGAGGAATACTGATACCCAGCGGAGTAATACCGACACGCAGCGGAGCAATACCGAGACCCAGAGGAGAAATACAGACACTCAGTTGAGTAATACAGTCACCCGGAGTTGTAATCCCGACAGTCAGAGGAGTAATACCAACGCAGAGGAGTAATACCGACACCCAGAGGAATAATACTTTCACCTAGTGGTGTAATGCTGTCAGCCAAATGATTGAAAGTGTCACCCAGAGGAGTAACACTGTCACCCAGTGGAGTAATACCGCCAAGCAGATGAGTAATACCGACACTGACAGGAGTAATACCGACATCCAGATGAGTAATTCCGACACCAGAGCAATAATACCGACACGCAGAGGAGTAATACCTTCACTCAGGGGAGTAATACTGTCACACAGGGGAGTAATACCGCCATCCAGAGTAGTAATACCGAAAACCAGAGGAGTAATGCTTTCACCCAGATGAGTAATAACGTCATCCAGAGGAGTAATACCGACACCCAGAGGTGCAATACTTTCACCAAGAGCAGTAATACCAACAATCAGAGGAGCATTACCGTCAGCCAGAGGAGTAATTGAGGCACACAGAGGTTTAATACCGACATCCAGAGGAATAATACCGACTCCCAGAGGAATAATAACGTCACCCAGAGGGGTAATACTTTTGAGTAATAATGTCACCCAGAGGAGTAATATCGACATCCATAGGAGTAATACCGACACCCATAGGACTAATACCGACACCCGGAGGAGTTATAATGTCGAGTAATAATGTTACCCAGTGGAGTAATACCGTCACGCAGAGGAATAATACCGACACTGAGAGGAGTAATACCGCCATTCAGAGTAGGAATACCGAAAACCAGAGGAGTAATGCTTTCACCCATAGGAGTAATAGCGTCATCCAGAGGAGTAATACCGACACCCAGTGGAGTAATACCGCCAAGCAGATGAGTAATACCGACACTGACAGGAGTAATACCGACATCCAGATGAGTAATTCCGACACCAGAGCAATAATACCGACACGCAGAGGAGTAATACCTTCACTCAGGGGAGTAATACTGTCACACAGGGGAGTAATACCGCCATCCAGAGTAGTAATACCGAAAACCAGAGGAGTAATGCTTTCACCCAGATGAGTAATAACGTTATCCAGAGGAGTAATACCGACACCCAGAGGTGCAATACTTTCACCAAGAGCAGTAATACCAACAATCAGAGGAGCATTACCGTCAGCCAGAGGAGTAATTGAGGCACACAGAGGTTTAATACCGACATCCAGAGGAATAATACCGACTCCCAGAGGAATAATAACGTCACCCAGAGGGGTAATACTTTTGAGTAATAATGTCACCCAGAGGAGTAATATCGACATCCATAGGAGTAATACCGACACCCATAGGACTAATACCGACACCCGGAGGAGTTATAATGTCGAGTAATAATGTTACCCAGTGGAGTAATACCGTCACGCAGAGGAATAATACCGACACTGAGAGGAGTAATACCGCCATTCAGAGTAGGAATACCGAAAACCAGAGGAGTAATGCTTTCACCCATAGGAGTAATAGCGTCATCCAGAGGAGTAATACCGACACCCGGAGGTCTACTACTTTCACCCAGAGGAGTAACATCGATATCCGTAGGAGTGACACGGTCAACCAGAGGAGTACTACCGACACCCAGAGGAGTAATACGTTCACCCTGAGGAGTAATACCATCACCCAGAGGAGTAATGCCGTCAACCATAGGAGGAATGCCGACACCTAGAGGAGCAATACCTTCACCCAGAGGAGTAATACCAAACCCCAGAGGAGGAATTTTGCAATCCAGACGAGTAACACCGATATCCAGAAGAGTAATATCGATATCCAGAGTATTGCCGTCATCCAGATAGTAATACTGTCAGCAGGAGAGTACTATGGACACGCAGAGCTGTAATAAGGCCTGCCGCAGGAGTAATACCGAAACCCAGAGGACTAATGCCAACACCCAGAGGTGTAATACCGACACCCAGAGAAGTAATACACCAAGAGGAGTAATACTTTCACCCAGAGCAGTAATACCAACAACCAGAGGAGCAATACCGTCAGCCAGAGGAGTAATTCAGTCACACAGAGGTTGAATACCGACATCCAGACGAATAATACCGACACCCAGAGGAATAATAACGTCACCTAGCGGGGTAATACTTTCGAGTAATACTGTCACCCTGAGGAGTAATATCGACATCAATAGGAGTAATACCGACACCCATAGGATAAATACCGACACCCAGATGAGTTATACAGTCGAGTAATACTGTCACCCAGTGGAGTAATACCGTCACGCAGAGGAGTAATATCGACACTGAGAGGAGTAATACCGCCATCTAGATGAGTAATTCCGAGACCAGCAGAATAGTACCGACACCCAAATGAGTAATACCGACACCCAGAGGACTAATACCGTCACCCAGAGGACTAATACCGTCACTCAGGGGCGTAATACCGGCATCCAGAGGAGTAATACCGACACACAGAGGAGTAAGTTAATCACCCAGAGATGTGATACCGACATCCACAGAAGTAATGCCGACATCCAGAGGAGTAATACTTTCACCAAGAGGAGTAATTCCGACACCCAGAGGAGTAATACCGACACCCAGAGGAATAATACCGACATCCAGAGAAGTAATACCGTCAGCCAGTGGAGTAGTACCGACATGCATAGGAGTAATACCGACATGCAGAAGAGTAATAACAACACCAAAGGAGTAATACCGTCACCCAGAGGAGTAAAAATGGAACCCAGAAGAGTAGTACCGATACCCAGAGGAGTAATTCCGACACGAAACTGAGCAATACTGAGACCCAGAGGAGCAATACCGACACTCAGTTGAGTAATACAGTCACCCGGAAGAGTAATCCCGACAGCCAGAGGAGTAATACCAACGCATAGGAGTAATACCGACACCCAGAGGAATAATACTTTCACCTAGTGGCGTAATGCTGTCACCCAAAGGATTGAAAGCGTAACCCAGAGGAGTACCACTGTCACCCAGTGGAGTAATACCGCCAAGCAGATGAGTAATACCGACACTGACAGGAGCAATACCGACATCCAGATGAGTAATTCCGACACCAGAGGAATAATACCGACACGCAGAGGAGTAATACCTTCACTCAGGGGAGTAATACTGTCACACAGGGGAGTAATATCGATATCCAGAGGAGTAATACCGAAACCTAGAGGAGTAATACCGTCACTCAGGGGAGTAAGGCCGATATCCAGAGAAGTAATACCGACACCCAGAGGTGCAATACTTTCACCCAGAGCAGTAATACCAACACCAAGAGGAGCATTACCGTCAACCAGAGGAGTAATTGAGCCACACAGAAGTTTAATACCGACATCCAGAGGAATAATACCGACACCCAGAGGAATAATAACGTCACCCAGAGGGGTAATACTTTCGAGTAATAATGTCACCCAGAGGAGTAATATCGACATCCATGGGAGTAATACCGACACCCATAGGACTAATACCGACACCCAGAGGAGTTATAATGTCGAGTAATAATGTTACCCAGTGGAGTAATACCGTCACGCAGAGGAGTAATACCGACACTGAGAGGAGTAATACCGCCATTCAGAGTAGTAATACCGAAAACCTGAGGAGTAATGCTTTCACCCATAGGAGTAATAGCGTCATCCAGAGGAGTAATACCGACATTCAGAGGAGTAATACCGGCACCCAGAGGACTAATAGCGTCAAACAGAGGAGTAATACCGGCATCCAGAAGAGTAATACCGACACACAGAGGTGTAATATAATTACCCGAAGATGTGATACCGAATTCCACAGAAGTAATGCCGACATCCAGAGGAGTAATACTTTCATCAAGAGGAGTAATACCGACATCCAGAGGAGTAATACCGACACCCAGAGGAATAATACCGACATCCAGAGAAGCAATACCGCCAGCCAGTGGTGTAGTACCGAGAGGCATAGGAGTAATACCGACATGCAGAGAAGTAATAGCAACACCAAATGAGTAATACCGTCACCCAGTTGAGTAAAACTGGAACCGAGAAGAGTAATACCGATAGCCAGAGGAGTAATACCTACTTGCAGCTGAGCAATACCGAGTCCTAGCGGAGCAATACCGATACTCAGATAAGTAATACAGTCACCCGGAAGAGTAATCCCGACAGCCAGAGGAGTAATACCAACGCAGAGGAGTAATACCGACACCCAGAGGAATAATACTTTCACCCAGAGGAGTAATGCTGTCACCCAAAAGAGTGAAAGTGTCACCCAGAGGAGTAACACTGTCAACCAGTGGAGTAATACCACCACGCATATGAGTAATACCGACACTGACAAGAGTAATACCGACATCCAGATGAGTAATTCCGACACCAGAGGAATAATACCGACACGCAGAGGAGTAATACCTTCACTCAGGGGAGTAATACTGTCACACAGGGGAATAATATCAGTATCCAGAGGAGTAATACCGAAACCTAGAAGAGTAATACCGTCACTCAGGGGAGTAAAACCGACATCCAGAGAAGTAACACCGACACACAGAGGATTAATATAATCGCCCAGAGGTGTGATACCGACATCCAGAGGAGTAATACCGACACCCAGAGGCGTAATACCGTCATTCAGAGTAGTAACACCGAAAACCAGAGGAGTAATGCTTTCACCCACATGAGTAATGGCGTCATCCAGAGGAGTAATACCGACACCCAGATGTGTAACACTTTCACCCAGAGGAGTAATATCGATATCCGTAGGAGTAACACGGTCAACCAGAGGAGTAATACCGACACCAAGAGGAGTAATACGTTCACCCAGAGGAGTAATACCATCACCCAGAGGAGTAATGATGTCACCCATAGGAGGAATACCGACACCTAGAGGAGCAATACCTTCACCCAGAGGAGTGATACCAAACCCCAGAGGAGCAATTTTGCAATCCAGACGAGTAACACCGACATCCAGAAGAGTAATATCGATATCCAGAGTAATGCCGTCATCCAGATAGTAATACTGTCAACAGGGGAGTAATATGGACACGCAGAGTTGTAATAAGGCCTGCCGGAGGAGTAATACCGACTGCCAGAGGATTAATACCAACACCCAGAGGTGTAATACCGACACCCAGAGAAGTAATACTTTCACCCAGAGAAGTAATACCAACAACCAGAGGAGCAATACCGTCAGCCAGAGGAGTAATTCCGTCACACAGAGGTTTAATACCGACATCCAGATGAATAATACCGACACCCAGAGGAATAATAACGTCACCTAGAGGGGTAATACTTTCGAGTAATACTGACACCCAGAGGAGTAATATCGACATTAATAGGAGTAATACCGACACCCATAGGACAAATATCGACACCCAGAGGAGTAAAAGACACCCAGAGGAATAATACCGATATCCAGAGGAGTAATACCGAAACCTAGAGGAGTAATACCGTCACTAATGGGAGTAATACCGTCAGCCAGTGGAGTAGTACCGACATGCATAGGAGTAATACCGACATGCAGAGAAGTAATACCAACACCAAAGGAGTAATACCGTCACCCAGAGGAGTAAAAATGGAACCCAGAAGAGTAGTACCGATACGCAGAGGAGTAATAGCGACACGCAATTGAGCAATACTGAGTCCAAGAGGAGCAATACCGACACTCAGTTAAGTAATACAGTCACCCGGAAGATTAATCCCGACAGCCCGAGGAGTAATACCAACGCATAGGAGTAATACCGACACCCAGAGGAATAATACTTTCACCCAGTGGCGTAATACTGTCACCCAAAGGATTGAAAGCGTCACCCAGAGGAGTAACACTGTCACCCAGTGGAGTAATACCGCCAAGCAGATGAGTAATACCGACACTGACAGGAGCAATACCGACATCCAGATGAGTAATTCCGACACCAGAGGAATAATACCGACACGCAGAGGAGTAATACCTTCACTCAGGGGAGTAATACTGTCACACAGGGGAGTAATATCGATATCCAGAGGAGCAATACCGAAACCTAGAGGAGTAATACCGTCACTAATGGGAGTAAGGCCGGCATCCAGAGAGGTAATACCGACACACAGAGGAGTAATATTATCACCCAGACGTGTGATACCGACATCCAGAGGAGTAATACCGACACCCAGAGGAGTAATACCGCCATCCAGAGTAGTAATACCGAAAACCAGAGGAGCAATGCTTTCACCCAGATGAGTAATAGCGTCATCCCGAGGAGTAATACCGACACCCAGAGGTGCAATACTTTCACCCAGAGCAGTAATACCAACAACCAGAGGAGCAATACCGTCAGCCAGAGGAGTAATTGAGGCACACAGAGGTTTAATACCGACATCCAGAGGAATAATACCGACACCCAGAGGAATAATAACGTCACCCAGAGGGGTAATACTTTCGAGTAATAATGTCACCCAGAGGAGTAATATCTACATCCATAGGAGTAATACCGACACCCATAGGACTAATACCGACACCCAGAGGAGTTATAATGTCGAGTATTAATGTTACCCAGTGGAGTAATACCGTCACGCAGAGGAGTAATACCGACACTGAGAGGAGTAATACCGCCATCCAGATGTGTAATTCCGACCCCAGCAGAATAATACCGACACTCAGATGAGTAATACTGTCACTCAAGGGAGTAATACCGACATCCAGAGGAGTAATAGCGACACCCAGAGGACTAATACCGTCACTCAGAGGAGTAATACCGGCATCCAGAGGAGTAATACCGACACAAAGAGGTTTAATATAATTACCCGGAGATGTGATACCGACTTCCACAGAAGTAATGCCGACATCCAAAGGAGCAATACTTTCATCAAGAGGAGTAATACCGACATCCAGAGGAGTAATACCGACACCCAGAGGAATAATACCGACATCCAGAGAAGCAATACCGCCAGCCAATGGAGTAGTACCGACAGGCATAGGAGTAATATCGACATGCAGAGAAGTAATACCAACACCAAAGGAGTAATACCGTCACCCAGTTGAGTAAAAATGGAACCGAGAAGAGTAATACCGATACCCAAAGAAGTAATACCTACATGCAGCTGAGCAATACCGAGACCCAGAGGAGCAATACCGACACTCAGTTGATCAATACAGTCACCCGGAAGAGTAATCCCGACAGCCAGAGGAGTAATACCAACGCAGAGGAGAAATACCGACACCCAGAGGAATAATACTTTCACCCAGAGGAGTAATGCTGCCACCCAGATGAGTAATAGCGTCATCCAGAGGAGTAATACCGACACCCAGATGTGCAATACTTTCACCCAGAGCAGTAATACCAACACCAAGAGGAGCAGTACCGTCAACCAGAGGAGTAATTGAGCCACACAGAAGTTTAATACCGACATCCAGAGGAATAATACCGACACCCAGAGGAATAATAACGTCACCCAGAGGGGTAATACTTTCGATTAATAATGTCACCCAGAGGAGTAATATCGACATCTATAGGAGTAATACCGACACCCATAGGACTAATACCGACACCCAGAGGAGTTATAATGTCGAGTAATAATGTTACCCAGTGGAGTAAAACCGTCACGAAGAGGAGTAATACCGACACTGAGAGGAGTAATACCGCCATTCAGAGCAGTAATACCGAAAACCTGAGGAGTAATGCTTTCACCCATAGCAGTAATAGCGTCATCCAGAGGAGTAATACCGACCTCCAGAGGAGTAATACCGGCACCCAGAGGACTAAAAGCGTCAAACAGAGGAGTAATACCGGCATCCAGAAGAGTAATACCGACACACAGAAGTGTAATATAATTACCCGAAGATGTGATACAGACTTCCACAGAAGTAATGCCGACATCCAGAGGAGTAATACTTTCTTCAAGAGGAGTAATACCGACATCCAGAGGAGTAATACCGACACCCAGAGGAATAATACCGACATCCAGAGAAGCAATACCGCCAGCCAGTGGTGTAGTACCGAGAGGCATAGGAGTAATACCGACATGCAGAGATGTAATACCAACACCAAAGGAGTAATACCGTCACCCAGAGCAGTAAAAATGGAACCCAGAAGAGTAATACCGATAGCCAGAGGAGTAATACCTACTTGCAGCTGAGCAATACCGAGACCCAGCGGAGCAATACCGATACTCAGTTGAGTAATACAGTCACCCGGAAGAGTAATCCCGACAGCCAGAGGAGTAATACCAACGCAGAGGAGTAATACCGACACCCAGAGGAATAATACTTTCACCCAGAGGAGTAATGCTGTCACCCAAAAGAGTGAAAGTGTCACCCAGAGGAGTAACACTGTCAACCAGTGGAGTAATACCACCACGCATATGAGTAATACCGACACTGACAAGAGTAATACCGACATCCAGATGAGTAATTCCGACACCAGAGGAATAATACCGACACGCAGAGGAGTAATACCTTCACTCAGGGGAGTAATACTGTCACACAGGGGAATAATATCGGTATCCAGAGGAGTAATACCGAAACCTAGAGGAGTAATACCGTCACTCAGGGGAGTAAAACCGACATCCAGAGAAGTAACACCGACACACAGAGGATTAATATAATCGCCCAGAGGTGTGATACCGACATCCAGAGGAGTAATACCGACACCCAGAGGCGTAATACCGCCATTCAGAGTAGTAATACCGAAAACCAGAGGAGTAATGCTTTCACCCACATGAGTAATAGCGTCATCCAGAGGAGTAATACCGACACCCAGATGTGTAACACTTTCACCCAGAGGAGTAATATCGATATCCGTAGGAGTAACACGGTCAACCAGAGGAGTAATACCAACACCAAGAGGAGTAATACGTTCACCCAGAGGAGTAATACCATCACCCAGAGGAGTAATGCCGTCACCCATAGGAGGAATACCGACACCTAGAGGAGCAATACCTTCACCCAGAGGAGTGATACCAAACCCCAGAGGAGCATTTTTGCAATCCAGACGAGTAACACCGACATCCAGAAGAGTAATATCGATATCCAGAGTAATGCCGTCATCCAGATAGTAATACTGTCAACAGGGGAGTAATATGGACACGCAGAGCTGTAATACGGCCTGCCGGAGGAGTAATACCGACACCCAGATGACTAATACCAACACCCAGAGGTGTAATACCGACAGCCAGAGAAGTAATACTTTCACCCAGAGAAGTAATACCAACAACCAGAGGAGCAATACCGTCAGCCAGAGGAGTAATTCAGTCACACAGAGGTTTAATACCGACATCCAGACGAATAATACCGACACCCAGAGGAATAATAACGTCACCTAGAGGGGTAATACTTTCGAGTAATACTGACACCCAGAGGAGTAATATCGACATTTATAGGAGTAATACCGACACCCATAGGACAAATACCGACACCCAGATGAGTTATGCAGTCGAGTAATACTGTCACCCAGTGGAGTAATACCGTCACGCTGAGGAGTAATACCGACACTGAGAGGAGTAATACCGCCATCCAGATGAGTAATTCCGACACCAGCAGAATAGTACCGACACCCAGATGAGTAATACCGTCACTCAGGGGAGTAATACCGACATCCAGAGGAGTAATACCGACACCCAGAGGACTAATACCGTCACTCAGGGGAGTAATACCGGCATCCAGAGGAGTAATACCGACACAAAGAGGTTTAATATAATTACCCGGAGATGTGATACCGACTTCCACAGAAGTAATGCCGACATCCAAAGGAGCAATACTTTCATCAAGAGGAGTAATACCGACATCCAGAGGAGTAATACCGACACCCAGAGGAATAATACCGACATCCAGAGAAGCAATACCGCCTGCCAATGGAGTAGTACCGACAGGCATAGGAGTAATACCGACATGCAGAGAAGTAATACCAACACCAAAGGTGTAATACCGTCACCCAGTTGAGTAAAAATGGAACCGAGAAGAGTAATACCGATACCCAAAGAAGTAATACCTACATGCAGCTGAGCAATACCGAGACCCAGAGGAGCAATACCGACACTCAGTTGATCAATACAGTCACCCGGAAGAGTAATCCCGACAGCCAGAGGAGTAATACCAACGCAGAGGAGAAATACCGACACCCAGAGGAATAATACTTTCACCCAAAAGATTGAAAGAGTCACCCAGAGGAGTAAAACTGTCAACCAGTGGAGTAATACCACCAGGCAGATGAGTAATACCTACACTGACAAGAGTAATACCGACATCCAGATGAGTAATTCCGACACCAGAGGAATAATACCGACACGCAGAGGAGTAATACCTTCACTCAGGGGAGTAATACTGTCACACAGTGGAATAATATCGATATCCAGAGGAGTAATACCGAAACCTAGAGGAGTAATACCGTCACTCAGCGGAGTAAGACCGACATCCAGAGACGTAATACCGACACACAGAGGAGTAATATAATCACCCAGAGGTGTGATACCGACACCCATAGGACTAATACCGACACCCAGAGGAGTTATAATGTCGAGTATTAATGTTACCCAGTGGAGTAATACCGTCACGCAGAGGAGTAATACCGACACTGAGAGGAGTAATACCGCAATCCAAATGTGTAATTCCGACCCCAGCAGAATAATACCGACACCCAGATGAGTAATACTGTCACTCAAGGGAGTAATACCGACACCCAGAGGAATAATACCGACATCCAGAGAAGCAATACCGCCAGCCAGTGGAGTAGTACCGACAGGCATAGGAGTAATACCGACATGCAGAGAAGTAATACCAACACGAAAGGAGTAATACCGTCACCCAGTTGAGTAAAAATGGAACCGAGAAGAGTAATAACGATACCCAGAGGAGTAATACCTACATGCAGCTGAGCAATACCGAGACCCAGAGGAGCAATACCGACACTCAGTTGATTAATACAGTCACCCGGAAGAGTAATCCCGACAGCCAGATGAGTAATACCAACGCAGAGGAGTAATACCGACACCCAGAGGAATAATACTTTCACCCAGAGGAGGAATGCTGTCACCCACAAGAGTGAAAGCGTCACCCAGAGGAGTAAAACTGTCAACCAGTGGAGTAATACCACCAGGCAGATGAGTAATACCGACACTGACAAGAGTAATACCGACATCCAGATGAGTAATTCCGACACCAGAGGAATAATACCGACACGCAGAGGAGTAATACCTTCACTCAGGGGAGTAATACTGTCACACAGGGGAATAATATCGATATCCAGAGGAGTAATACCGAAACCTAGAGGAGTAATACCGTCACTCAGGGGAGTAAGACCGACATCCAGAGAAGTAATACCGACACACAGTGGAGTAATATAATCACCCAGAGGTGTGATACCGACATCCAGTGGAGTAATACCGACACCCAGAGGCGTAATACCGCCATTCAGAGTAGTAATACCGAAAACCAGAGGAGTAATGCTTTCACCCATATGAGTAATAGCGTCATCCAGAGGAGTAATACCGACACCCAGAGGTGTAATACTTTCACCCAGAGGAGTAATATCGAAATCCGTAGGAGTAACACGGTCAACCAGAGGAGTAATACCGACACCAAGAGGAGTAATACGTTCACCCAGAGGAGTAATACCATCACCCAGAGGAGTAATGCCGTCACCCATAGGAGGAATACCGACACCTAGAGGAGCAATACCTTCACCCAGAGGAGTGATACCAAACCCCAGAGGAGCAATTTTGCAATCCAGACGAGTAACACCGAAATCCAGAAGAGTAATATCGATATCCAGAGTAATGCAGTCATCCAGATAGTGATACTATCAACAGGGGAGTAATATGGACACGCAGAGCTGTAATAAGGCCTGCCGGAGGAGTAATACCGACAGCCAGAGGATTAATACCAACACCCAGAGGTGTAATACCGACACCCAGAGAAGTAATACTTTCACCCAGAGAAGTAATACCAACAACCAGAGGAGCAATACCGTCAGCCAGAGGAGTAATTCAGTCACACAGAGGTTTAATACCGACATCCAGACGAATAATACCGATAACCAGAGGAATAATAACGTCACCTAGAGAGGTAATACTTTCGAGTAATACTGTCACCCAGAGGAGTAATATCGACATCAATAGGAATAATACCGACACCCATAGGACAAATACCGACACCCAGATGAGTTATACAGTCGAGTAATACTGTCACCCAGTGGAGTAATACCGTCACGTTGAGGAGTAATACCGATACTGAGAGGAGTAATACCGTCATCCAGATGAGTAATTCCGACACCAGCAGAATAGTACCGACACCCAGATGAGTAATACTGTCACTCAGGGGAGTAATACCGATATCCAGAGGAGTAATACCGACACCCAGAGGACTAATACCGTCACTCAAGGGAGTAATACCGGCATCCAGAGGAGTAATACCGAAACACAGAAGAGTAATATAATCACCCAGAGATGTGATACCGACATCCACAAAAGTAATGCCGACATCCAATGGAGTAATACTTTCACCAAGAGGAGTAATACCGACACCCAGAGGAGTAATACCGACACCCAGAGGAATAACACCGACATCCAGAGAAGTAATACCGTCAGCCAGTGGAGTAGTACCGACATGCATAGGAGTAATACCGACATGCAGAGAAGTAATACCAACACCAAAGGAGTAATACCGTCACCCAGATGAGTAAAAATGGAACCCAGAAGAGTAGTGCCGATACCCAGAGGAGTAATACTGACACGCAACTGAGCAATACTGAGACCCAGAGGAGCAATACCGACACTCAGTTGAGTAATACAGTCACCCGGAAGAGTAATCCCGACAGCCAGAGGAGTAATACCAACGCAGAGTATTAATACCGGCACCCAGAGGAATAATACTTTCACCCAGTGGCGTAATGCTGTCACCCAAAGGATTGAAAGCGTCACCCAGAGGAGTAACACTGTCACCCAGTGGAGTAATAGCGCCAAGCAGATGAGTAATACCGACACTGACAGGAGTAATACCGACATCCAGATGAGTAATTCCGACACCAGAGCAATAATACCGACACGCAGAGGAGTAATACCTTCACTCAGGGGAGTAATACTGTCACCCAGGGGAGTAATATCGATATCCAGAGGAGTAATACCGAAACCTAGAGGAGTAATACCGTCACTCAGGGGAGTAAGGCCGACATCCAGAGAAGTAATACCGACACACAGAGGAGTAATATAATCATCCAGACGTGTGATACCGACATCCAGAGGAGTAATACCGACACCCAGAGGAATAATACTTTCACCCAGAGGAGGAATGCTGTCACCCACAAGAGTGAAAGCGTCACCCAGAGGAGTAAAACTGTCAACCAGTGGAGTAATACCACCAGGCAGATGAGTAATACCGACACTGACAAGAGTAATACCGACATCCAGATGAGTAATTCCGACACCAGAGGAATAATACCGACACGCAGAGGAGTAATACCTTCACTCAGGGGAGTAATACTGTCACACAGGGGAATACTATCGATATCCAGAGGAGTAATACCGAAACCTAGAGGAGTAATACCGTCACTCAGGGGAGTAAGACCGACATCCAGAGAAGTAATACCGACACACAGTGGAGTAATATAATCACCCAGAGGTGTGATACCGACATCCAGTGGAGTAATACCGACACCCAGAGGCGTAATACCGCCATTCAGAGTAGTAATACCGAAAACCAGAGGAGTAATGCTTTCACCCATATGAGTAATAGCGTCATCCAGAGGAGTAATACCGACACCCAGAGGTGTAATACTTTCACCCAGAGGAGTAATATCGAAATCCGTAGGAGTAACACGGTCAACCAGAGGAGTAATACCGACACCAAGAGGAGTAATACGTTCACCCAGAGGAGTAATACCATCACCCAGAGGAGTAATGCCGTCACCCATAGGAGGAATACCGACACCTAGAGGAGCAATACCTTCACCCAGAGGAGTGATACCAAACCCCAGAGGAGCAATTTTGCAATCCAGACGAGTAACACCGAAATCCAGAAGAGTAATATCGATATCCAGAGTAATGCAGTCATCCAGATAGTGATACTATCAACAGGGGAGTAATATGGACACGCAGAGCTGTAATAAGGCCTGCCGGAGGAGTAATACCGACAGCCAGAGGATTAATACCAACACCCAGAGGTGTAATACCGACACCCAGAGAAGTAATACTTTCACCCAGAGAAGTAATACCAACAACCAGAGGAGCAATACCGTCAGCCAGAGGAGTAATTCAGTCACACAGAGGTTTAATACCGACATCCAGACGAATAATACCGATAACCAGAGGAATAATAACGTCACCTAGAGAGGTAATACTTTCGAGTAATACTGTCACCCAGAGGAGTAATATCGACATCAATAGGAATAATACCGACACCCATAGGACAAATACCGACACCCAGATGAGTTATACAGTCGAGTAATACTGTCACCCAGTGGAGTAATACCGTCACGTTGAGGAGTAATACCGATACTGAGAGGAGTAATACCGCCATCCAGATGAGTAATTCCGACACCAGCAGAATAGTACCGACACCCAGATGAGTAATACTGTCACTCAGGGGAGTAATACCGATATCCAGAGGAGTAATACCGACACCCAGAGGACTAATACCGTCACTCAAGGGAGTAATACCGGCATCCAGAGGAGTAATACCGAAACACAGAAGAGTAATATAATCACCCAGAGATGTGATACCGACATCCACAGAAGTAATGCCGACATCCAACGGAGTAATACTTTCACCAAGAGGAGTAATACCGACACCCAGAGGAGTAATACCGACACCCAGAGGAATAACACCGACATCCAGAGAAGTAATACCGTCAGCCAGTGGAGTAGTACCGACATGCATAGGAGTAATACCGACATGCAGAGAAGTAATACCAACACCAAAGGAGTAATACCGTCACCCAGATGAGTAAAAATGGAACCCAGAAGAGTAGTGCCGATACCCAGAGGAGTAATACTGACACGCAACTGAGCAATACTGAGACCCAGAGGAGCAATACCGACACTCAGTTGAGTAATACAGTCACCCGGAAGAGTAATCCCGACAGCCAGAGGAGTAATACCAACGCAGAGTATTAATACCGGCACCCAGAGGAATAATACTTTCACCCAGTGGCGTAATGCTGTCACCCAAAGGATTGAAAGCGTCACCCAGAGGAGTAACACTGTCACCCAGTGGAGTAATAGCGCCAAGCAGATGAGTAATACCGACACTGACAGGAGTAATACCGACATCCAGATGAGTAATTCCGACACCAGAGCAATAATACCGACACGCAGAGGAGTAATACCTTCACTCAGGGGAGTAATACTGTCACCCAGGGGAGTAATATCGATATCCAGAGGAGTAATACCGAAACCTAGAGGAGTAATACCGTCACTCAGGGGAGTAAGGCCGACATCCAGAGAAGTAATACCGACACACAGAGGAGTAATATAATCATCCAGACGTGTGATACCGACATCCAGAGGAGTAATACCGACACCCAGAGGAGTAATACCGCCATCCAGAGTAGTAATACCGAAAACCAGAGGAGTAATGCTTTCACACAGACGAGTAATAGCGTCATCCAGAGGAGTAATACCGACAACCAGAGGTGCAATACTTTCACCCAGAGCAGTAATACCAACAACCAGAGGAGCAATACCGTCAGCCAGAGGATAATTGAGGCACACAGAGGTTTGATACCGACATCCAGAGGAATAATACCGACACCCAGAGGAATAATAACGTCACCCAGAGGGGTAATACTTTCGAGTAATAATGTCACCCAGAGGAGTAATATCTACATCCATAGGAGTAATACCGACACCCATAGGACTAATACCGACACCCAGAGGAGTTATAATGTCGAGTATTAATGTTACCCAGTGGAGTAATACCGTCACGCAGAGGAGTAATACCGACACTGAGAGCAGTAATACCGCCATCCAAATGTGTAATTACGACCCCAGCAGAATAATACCGACACCCAGATGAGTAATACTGTCACTCAAGGGAGTAATACCGACATCCAGAGGAGTAATAGCGACACCCAGAGGACTAATACCGTCACTCAGACGAGTAATACCGGCATCCAGAGGAGTAATACCGACACAAAGAGGTTTAATATAATTACCCGGAGATGTGATACCGACTTCCACAGAAGTAATGCCGACATCCAAAGGAGCAATACTTTCATCAAGAGGAGTAATACCGACATCCAGTGGAGTAATACCGACACCCAGAGGAATAATACCGACATCCAGAGAAGCAATACCGCCAGCCAATGGAGTAGTACCGACAGGCAATAGAGTAATACCGACATGCAGAGAAGTAATACCAACACCAAAGGAGTAATACCGTCACCCAGTTGAGTAAAAATGGAACGGAGAAGAGTAATACCGATACCCAAAGAAATAATACCTACATGCAGCTGAGCAATACCGAGACCCAGAGGAGCAATACCGACACTCAGTTGATCAATACACTCACCCGGATGAGTAATCCCGACAGCCAGAGGAGTAATACCAACGCAGAGGAGAAATACCGACATACAGAGGAATAATACTTTCACCCAGAGGAGTAATGCTGTCACCAAAAAGAGTGAAAGCGTCACCCAGAGGAGTAACACTGTCAACCAGTGGAGTAATACCACCACGCAGATGAGTAATACCGACACTGACAAGAGTAATACCGACATCCAGATGAGTAATTCCGACACCAGAGGAATAATACCGACACGCAGAGGAGTAATACCTTCACTCAGGGGAGTAATACTGTCACACAGTGGAATAATATCGATATCCAGAGGAGTAATACCGAAACCTAGAGGAGTAATACCGTCACTCAGGGGAGTAAGACCGACATCCAGAGACGTAATACCGACATACAGATGAGTAATATAATCACCCAGAGGTGTGATACCGACACCCATAGGACTAATACCGACACCCAGAGGAGTTATAATGTCGAGTAATAATGTTACCCAGTGGAGTAATACCGTCACGCAGAGGAGTAATACCGACACTGAGAGGAGTAATACCGCCATCCAGATGTGTAATTCCGACACCGACAGAATAATCCCGACACCCAGATGAGTAATACTGTCACTCAAGGGAGTAATACCGACATCCAGAGGAGTAATAGCGACACCCAGAGGACTAATACCGTCACTCAGAGGAGTAATACCGGCATCCAGAGGAGTAATACCGACACAAAGAGGTTTAATATAATTACCCGGAGATGTGATACCGACTTCCACAGAAGTAATGCCGACATCCAAAGGAGCAATACTTTCATCAAGAGGAGTAATACCGACATCCAGTGGAGTAATACCGACACCCAGAGGAATAATACCGACATCCAGAGAAGCAATACCGCCAGCCAGTGGAGTAGTACCGACAGGCATAGGAGTAATACCGACATGCAGAGAAGTAATACCAACACGAAAGGAGTAATACCGTCACCCAGTTGAGTAAAAATGGAACCGAGAAGAGTAATAACGATACCCAGAGGAGTAATATCTACATGCAGCTGAGCAATACCGTGACCCAGAGGAGCAATACCGACACTCAGTTGATTAATACAGTCACCCGGAAGAGTAATCCCGACAGCCAGAGGAGTAATACCAACGCAGAGGAGTAATACCGACACCCAGAGGAATAATACTTTCACCCAGAGGAGTAATGCTGTCACCCAAAAGATTGAAAGCGTCACCCAGAGGAGTAAAACTGTCAACCAGTGGAGTAATACCACCAGGCAGATGAGTAATACCTACACTGACAAGAGTAATACCGACATCCAGATGAGTAATTCCGACACCAGAGGAATAATACCGACACGCAGAGGAGTAATACCTTCACTCAGGGGAGTAATACTGTCACACAGGGGAATAATATCGATATCCAGAGGAGTAATACCGAAACCTAGAGGAGTAATACCGTCACTCAGGGGAGTAAGACCGACATCCTGAGAAGTAATACCGACACACAGAGGAGTAATATAATCACCCAGAGGTGTGGTACCGACATCCAGAGGAGTAATACCGACACCCAGAGGTGTAATACTTTCACCCAGAGGAGTAATATCGAAATCCGTAGGAGTAACACGGTCAACCAGAGGAGTAATACCATCACCCAGAGGAGTAATGCCGTCACCCATAGGAGGAATACCGACACCTAGAGGAGTAATACCTTCACCCAGAGGAGTGATACCAAACCCCAGAGGAGCTATTTTGCAATCCAGACGAGTAACACCGAAATCCAGAAGATTAATATCGATATCCAGAGTAATGCCGTCATCCAGATAGTGATACTATCAACAGGGGAGTAATATGGACACGCAGAGCTGTAATAATGCCTGCCGGAGGAGTAATACCGACAGCCAGAGGATTAATACCAACACCCAGAGGTGTAATACCGACACCCAGAGAAGTAATACTTTCACCCAGAGAAGTAATACCAACAACCAGAGGAGCAATACCGTCAGCCAGAGGAGTAATTCAGTCACACAGAGGTTTAATACCGACATCCAGACGAATAATACCGACACCCAGAGGAATAATAACGTCACCTAGAGAGGTAATACTTTCGAGTAGTACTGTCACCCAGAGGAGTAATATCGACATCAATAGGAATAATACCGACACCCATAGGACAAATACCGACACCCAGATGAGTTATACAGTCGAGTAATACTGTCACCCAGTGGAGTAATACCGTCACGCTGAGGAGTAATACCGATACTGAGAGGAGTAATACCGCCATCCAGATGAGTAATTCCGACACCAGCAGAATAGTACCGACACCCAGATGAGTAATACCGTCACTCAGGGGAGTAATACCGATATCCAGAGGAGTAAGACCGACACCCAGAGGACTAATACCGTCACTCAAGGGAGTAATACCGGCATCCAGAGGAGTAATACCGAAACACAGAGGAGTAATATAATCACCCAGAGATGTGATACCGACATCCACAGAAGTAATGCCGACATCCAACGGAGTAATACTTTCACCAAGAGGAGTAATACCGACACCCAGAGGAGTAATACCGACACCCAGAGGAATAATACCGACATCCAGAGAAGTAATACCGTCAGCCAGTGGAGTAGTACCGACATGCATAGGAGTAATACCGACATGCAGAGAAGTAATACCAACACCAAAGGAGTAATACCGTCACCCAAAGGAGTAAAAATGGAACCCAGAAGAGTAGTGCCGATACCCAGAGGAGTAATACTGACACGCAACCGAGCAATACTGAGACCCAGAGGAGCAATACCGACACTCAGTTGAGTAATACAGTCACCCGGAAGAGTAATCCCGACAGCCAGAGGAGTAATACCAACGCAGAGTATTAATACCGGCACCCAGAGGAATAATACTTTCACCCAGTGGCGTAATGCTGTCACCCAAAGGATTGAAAGCGTCACCCAGAGGAGTAACACTGTCACCCAGTGGAGTAATAGCGCCAAGCAGATGAGTAATACCGACACTGACAGGAGTAATACCGACATCCAGATGCGTAATTCCGACACAAGAGCAATAATACCGACACGCAGAGGAGTAATACCTTCACTCAGGGGAGTAATACTGTCACACAGGGAAGTAATATCGATATCCAGAGGAGTAATACCGAAACCTAGAGGAGTAATACCGTCACTCAGGGGAGTAAGGCCGACATCCAGAGAAGTAATACCGACACACAGAGGAGTAATATAATCATCCAGACGTGTGATACCGACATTCAGAGGAGTAATACCGACACCCAGAGGAGTAATACCGCCATCCAGAGTAGTAATACCGAAAACCAGAGGAGTAATGATTTCACACAGATGAGTAATAGCGTCATCCCGAGGAGTAATACCGACACCCAGAGGTGCAATACTTTCACCCAGAGCAGTAATACCAACAACCAGAGGAGCAATACCGTCAGCCAGAGGAGTAATTGAGGCACACATAGGTTTAATACCGACATCCAGAGGAATAATACCGACACCCAGAGGAATAATAACGTCACCCAGAGGGGTAATACTTTCGAGTAATAATGTCACCCAGAGGAGTAATATCTACATCCATAGGAGTAATACCGACACCCATAGGACTAATACCGACACCCAGAGGAGTTATAATGTCGAGTATTAATGTTACCCAGTGGAGTAATACCGTCACGCAGACGAGTAATACCGACACTGAGAGGAGTAATACCGCCATCCAAATGTGTAATTCCGACCCCAGCAGAATACTACCGACACCCAGATGAGTAATACTGTCACTCAAGGGAGTAATACTGACATCCAGAGGAGTAATAGCGACACCCAGAGGACTAATACCGTCACTCAGAGGAGTAATACCGGCATCCAGAGGAGTAATACCGACACAAGGAGGTTTAATATAATTACCCGGAGATGTGATACCGTCTTCCATAGAAGTAATGCCGACATCCAAAGGAGCAATACTTTCATCAAGAGGAGTAATACCGACATCCAGAGGAGTAATACCGACACCCGGAGGAATAATACCGACATCCAGAGAAGCAATACCGCCAGCCAATGGAGTAGTACCGACAGGCATAGGCGTAATACCGACATGCAGAGAAGTAATACCAACACCAAAGGAGTAATACCGTCACCCAGTTGAGTAAAAATGGAACCGAGAAGAGTAATACCGATACCCAAAGAAGTAATACCTACATGCAGCTAAGCAATTCCGAGACCCAGAGGAGCAATACCGTCACTCAGTTGATCAATACAGTCACCCGGAAGAGTAATCCCGTCAGCCAGAGGAGTAATACCAACGCAGAGGAGAAATACCGACACCCAGAGGAATAATACTTTCACCCAGAGGAGTAATGCTGTCACCCAAAAGAGTGAAAGCGTCACCCAGAGGAGTAACACTGTCAACAAGTGGAGTAATACCACCACGCAGATGAGTAATACCGACACTGACAAGAGTAATACCGACATCCAGATGAGTAATTCCGACACCAGAGGAATAATACCGACACGCAGAGGAGTAATACCTTCACTCAGGGAAGTAATACTGTCACACAGTGGAATAATATCGATATCCAGATGAGTAATACCGAAACCTAGAGGAGTAATACCGTCACTCAGGGGAGTAAGACCGACATCCAGAGACGTAATACCGACACACAGAGGAGTAATATAATCAACCAGAGGTGTGATACCGACACCCATAGGACTAATACCGACACCCAGAGGAGTTATAATGTCGAGTAATAATGTTACCCAGTGGAGTAATACCGTCACGCAGTGGAGTAATACCGACACTGAGAGGAGTAATACCGCCATCCAGATGTGTAATTCCGACACCAACAGAATAATCCCGGCACCCAGATGAGTAATACTGTCACTCAAGGGAGTAATACCGACATCCAGAGGAGTAATAGCGACACCCAGAGGACTAATACCGTCACTCAGAGGAGTAATACCGGCATCCAGAGGAGTAATACCGACACAGAGAGGTGTAATATAATTACCCGGAGATGTGATACCGACTTCCACAGAAGTAATGCCGACATCCAGAGGAGTAATACTTTCATCAAGAAGAGTAATACCGACATCCAGAGGAGTAATACCGACACCCAGAGGAATAATACCGACATCCAGAGAAGCAATACCGCCAGCCAGTGGAGTAGTACCGACAGGCATAGGAGTAATACCGACATGCAGAGAAGTAATACCAACACGAAAGGAGTAATACCGTCACCCAGTTGAGTAAAAATGGAACCGAGAAGAGTAATACCGATACCCAGAGGAGTAATACCTACATGCAGCTGAGCAATACCGAGACCCAGAGGAGCAATACCGACACTCAGTTGATTAATACAGTCACCCGGAAGAGTAATCCCGACAGCCAGAGGAGTAATACCAACGCAGAGGAGTAATACCGACACACAGAGGAATAATACTTTCACCCAGAGAAGTAATGCTGTCACCCAAAAGATTGAAAGCGTCACCCAGAGGAGTAAAACTGTCAACCAGTGGAGTAATACCACCAGGCAGATGAGTAATACCTACACTGACAAGAGTAATACCGACATCCAGATGAGTAATTCCGACACCAGAGGAATAATACCGACACGCAGAGGAGTAATACCTTCACTCAGGGGAGTAATACTGTCACACAGGGGAGTAATATCGATATCCAGAGGAGTAATACCGAAACCTATAGGAGTAATACCGTCACTCAGGGGAGTAAGGCCGACATCCAGAGAAGTAATACCGACACACAGAGGAGTAATATAATCATCTAGACGTGCGATACCGACATCCAGAGGAGTAATACCGACACCCAGAGGAGTAATACCGCCATCCAGAGTAGTAATACCGAAAACCAGAGGAGTAATGCTTTCACACAGATGAGTAATAGCGTCATCCAGAGGAGTAATACCGACACCCAGAGGTGCAATACTTTCACCCAGAGCAGTAATACCAACAACCAGAGGAGCAATACCGTCAGCCAGAGGAGTAATTGAGGCACACAGAGGTTTAATACCGACATCCAGAGGAATAATACCGACACCCAGAGGAATAATAACGTCACCCAGAGGGGTAATACTTTCGAGTAATAATGTCACCCAGAGGAGTAATATCTACATCCATAGGAGTAATACCGACACCCATAGGACTAATACCGACACCCAGAGGAGTTATAATGTCGAGTATTAATGTTACCCAGTGGAGTAATACCGTCACGCAGACGAGTAATACCGACACTGAGAGGAGTAATACCGCCATCCAAATGTGTAATTCCGACCCCAGCAGAATACTACCGACACCCAGATGAGTAATACTGTCACTCAAGGGAGTAATACCGACATCCAGAGGAGTAATAGCGACACCCAGAGGATTAATACCGTCACTCAGAGGAGTAATACCGGCATCCAGAGGAGTAATACCGACACAAAGAGGTTTAATATAATTACCCGGAGATGTGATACCGACTTCCACAGAAGTAATGCCGACATCCAAAGGAGCAATACTTTCATCAAGAGGAGTAATACCGACATCCAGAGGAGTAATACCGACACCCAGAGGAATAATACCGACATCCATAGAAGCAATACCGCCAGCCAATGGAGTAGTGCCGACAGGCATAGGCGTAATACCGACATGCAGAGAAGTAATACCAACACCAAAGGAGTAATACCGTCACCCAGTTGAGTAAAAATGGAACCGAGAAGAGTAATACCGATACCCAAAGAAGTAATACCTACATGCAGCTGAGCAATACCGAGACCCAGAGGAGCAATACCGACACTCAGTTGATCAATACAGTCACCCGGAAGAGTAATCCCGACAGCCAGAGGAGTAATACCAACGCAGAGGAGAAATACTGACACCCAGAGGAATAATACTTTCACCCAGAGGTGTAATGCTGTCACCCAAAAGAGTGAAAGCGTCACCCAGAGGAGTAACACTGTCAACCAGTGGAGTAATACCACCACGCAGATGAGTAATACCGACACTGACAAGAGTAATACCGACATCCAGATGAGTAATTCCGACACCAGAGGAATAATACCGACATGCAGAGGAGTAATACCTTCACTCAGGGGAGTAATACTGTCACACAGTGGAATAATATCGATATCCAGAGGAGTAATACCGAAACCTAGAGGAGTAATACCGTCACTCAGGGGAGTAAGACCGACATCCAGAGACGTAACACCGACACACAGAGGAGTAATATAATCACCCAGAGGTGTGATACCGACACCCATAGGACTAATACCGACACCCAGAGGAGTTATAATGTCGAGTAATAATGTTACCCAGTGGAGTAATACCGTCACGCAGAGGAGTAATACCGACACTGAGAGGAGTAATACCGCCATCCAGATGTGTAATTCCGACACCAACAGAATAATCCCGACACCCAGATGAGTAATACTGTCACTCAAGGGAGTAATACCGACATCCAGAGGAGTAATAGCGACACCCAGAGGACTAATACCGTCACTCAGAGGAGTAATACCGGCACCCAGAGGAGTAATACCGACACGCAGAGGTGTAATATAATTACCCGGAGATGTGATACCGACTTCCACAGAAGTAATGCCGACATCCAGTGGAGTAATACTTTCATCAAGAAGAGTAATACCGACATCCAGAGGAGTAATACCGACACCCAGAGGAATAATACCGACATCCAGAGAAGCAATACCGCCAGCCAGTGGAGTAGTACCGACAGGCATAGGAGTAATACCGACATGCAGAGAAGTAATACCAACACGAAAGGAGTAATACCGTCACCCAGTTGAGTAAAAATGGAACCGAGAAGAGTAATACCGATACTCATAGGAGTAATACCTACATGCAGCTGAGCAATACCGAGACCCAGAGGAGCAATACCGACACTCAAATGATTAATACAGTCACCCGGAAGAGTAATCCCGACAGCCAGAGGAGTAATACCAAAGCCGAGGAGTAATACCGACACCCAGAGGAATAATACTTTCACCCAGAGAAGTAATGCTGTCACCCAAAAGATTGAAAGCGTCACCCAGAGGAGTAAAACTGTCAACCAGTGGAGTAATACCACCAGGCAGATGAGTAATACCTACACTGACAAGAGTAATACCGACATCCAGATGAGTAATTCCGACACCAGAGGAATAATACCGACACGCAGAGGAGTAATACCTTCACTCAGGGGAGTAATACTGTCACACAGGGGAGTAATATCGATATCCAGAGGAGTAATACCGAAACCTAGAGGAGTAATACCGTCACTCAGGGGAGTAAGGCCGACATCCAGAGAAGTAATACCGACACACAGAGGAGTAATATAATCATCCAGACGTGCGATACCGACATCCAGAGGAGTAATACCGACACCCAGAGGAGTAATACCGCCATCCAGAGTAGTAATACCGAAAACCAGAGGAGTAATGCTTTCACACAGATGAGTAATAGCGTCATCCAGAGGAGTAATACCGACACCCAGAGGTGCAATACTTTCACCCAGAGCAGTAATACCAACAACCAGAGGAGCAATACCGTCAGCCAGAGGAGTAATTGAGGCACACATAGGTTTAATACCGACATCCAGAGGAATAATACCGACACCCAGAGGAATAATAACGTCACCCAGAGGGGTAATACTTTCGAGTAATAATGTCACCCAGAGGAGTAATATCTACATCCATAGGAGTAATACCGACACCCATAGGACTAATACCGACACCCAGAGGAGTTATAATGTCGAGTATTAATGTTACCCAGTGGAGTAATACCGTCACGCAGACGAGTAATACCGACACTGAGAGGAGTAATACCGCCATCCAAATGTGTAATTCCGACCCCAGCAGAATACTACCGACACCCAGATGAGTAATACTGTCACTCAAGGGAGTAATACCGACATCCAGAGGAGTAATAGCGACACCCAGAG
Organism: Pristiophorus japonicus; assembly: GCF_044704955.1. Taxonomy (NCBI): domain Eukaryota; kingdom Metazoa; phylum Chordata; class Chondrichthyes; family Pristiophoridae; genus Pristiophorus; species Pristiophorus japonicus. The sequence goes on along the minus strand of NC_091984.1, from coordinate 153,987,710 downwards.
GATTAATACCGTCACTCAGATGAGTAATACCGGCATCCAGAGGAGTAATACCGACACAAAGAGGTTTAATATAATTACCCGGAGATGTGATACCGACTTCCACAGAAGTAATGCCGACATCCAAAGGAGCAATACTTTCATCAAGAGGAGTAATACCGACATCCAGAGGAGTAATACCGACACCCAGAGGAATAATACCGACATCCAGAGAAGCAATACCGCCAGCCAATGGAGTAGTGCCGACAGGCATAGGCGTAATACCGACATGCAGAGAAGTAATACCAACACCAAAGGAGTAATACCGTCACCCAGTTGAGTAAAAATGGAACCGAGAAGAGTAATACCGATACCCAAAGAAGTAATACCTACATGCAGCTGAGCAATACCGAGACCCAGAGGAGCAATACCGACACTCAGTTGATCAATACAGTCACCCGGAAGAGTAATCCCGACAGCCAGAGGAGTAATACCAACGCAGAGGAGAAATACCGACACCCAGAGGAATAATACTTTCACCCAGAGGAGTAATGCTGTCACCCAAAAGAGTGAAAGCGTCACCCAGAGGAGTAACACTGTCAACCAGTGGAGTAATACCACCACGCAGATGAGTAATACCGACACTGACAAGAGTAATACCGACATCCAGATGAGTAATTCCGACACCAGAGGAATAATACCGACACGCAGAGGAGTAATACCTTCACTCAGGGGAGTAATACTGTCACACAGTGGAATAATATCGATATCCAGAGGAGTAATACCGAAACCTAGAGGAGTAATACCGTCACTCAGGGGAGTAAGACCGACATCCAGAGACGTAACACCGACACACAGAGGAGTAATATAATCACCCAGAGGTGTGATACCGACACCCATAGGACTAATACCGACACCCAGAGGAGTTATAATGTCGAGTAATAATGTTACCCAGTGGAGTAATACCGTCACGCAGAGGAGTAATACCGACACTGAGAGGAGTAATACCGCCATCCAGATGTGTAATTCCGACACCAACAGAATAATCCCGACACCCAGATGAGTAATACTGTCACTCAAGGGAGTAATACCGACATCCAGAGGAGTAATAGCGACACCCAGAGGACTAATACCATCACTCAGAGGAGTAATACCGGCACCCAGAGGAGTAATACCGACACGCAGAGGTGTAATATAATTACCCGGAAATGTGATACCGACTTCCACAGAAGTAATGCCGACATCCAGAGGAGTAATACTTTCATCAAGAAGAGTAATACCGACATCCAGAGGAGTAATACCGACACCCAGAGGAATAATACCGACATCCAGAGAAGCAATACCGCCAGCCAGTGGAGTAGTACCGACAGGCATAGGAGTAATACCGACATGCAGAGAAGTAATACCAACACGAAAGGAGTAATACCGTCACCCAGTTGAGTAAAAATGGAACCGAGAAGAGTAATACCGATACTCATAGGAGTAATACCTACATGCAGCTGAGCAATACCGAGACCCAGAGGAGCAATACCGACACTCAAATGATTAATACAGTCACCCGGAAGAGTAATCCCGACAGCCAGAGGAGTAATACCAAAGCCGAGGATTAATACCGACACCCAGAGGAATAATACTTTCACCCAGAGAAGTAATACTGTCACCCAAAAGATTGAAAGCGTCACCCAGAGGAGTAAAACTGTCAACCAGTGGAGTAATACCACCAGGCAGATGAGTAATACCTACACTGACAAGAGTAATACCGACATCCAGATGAGTAATTCCGACACCAGAGGAATAATACCGACACGCAGAGGAGTAATACCTTCACTCAGGGGAGTAATACTGTCACACAGGGGAATAATATGGATATCCAGAGGAGTAATACCGAAACCTAGAGGAGCAATACCGTCACTCAGGGGAGTAAGACCGACATCCAGAGAAGTAATACCGACACACAGAGGAGTAATATAATCACCCAGAGGTGTGATACCGACATCCAGAGGAGTAATACCGACACCCAGAGGCGTAATACCGCCATTCAGAGTAGTAATACCGAAAACCAGAGGAGTAATGCTTTCACCCATATGAGTAATAGCGTCATCCAGAGGAGTAATACCGACACCCAGAGGTGTAATACTTTCACCCAGAGGAGTAATATCGAAATCCGTAGGAGTAACACGGTCAACCAGAGGAGTAATACCGACACCAAGAGGAGTAATACGTTCACCCAGAGGAGTAATACCATCACCCAGAGGAGTAATGCCGTCACCCATAGGAGGAATACCGACACCTAGAGGAGTAATACCTTCACCCAGAGGAGTGATACCAAACCCCAGAGGAGCTATTTTGCAATTCCAGACGAGTAACACCGAAATCCAGAAGATTAATATCGATATCCAGAGTAATGCCGTCATCCAGATAGTGATACTATCAACAGGGGAGTAATATGGACATGCAGAGCTGTAATAAGGCCTGCCGGAGGAGTAATACCGACAGCCAGAGGATTAATACCAACACCCAGAGGTGTAATACCGACACCCAGAGAAGTAATACTTTCACCCAGAGAAGTAATACCAACAACCAGAGGAGCAATACCGTCAGCCAGAGGAGTAATTCAGTCACACAGAGGTTTAATACCGACATCCAGACGAATAATACCGACACCCAGAGGAATAATAACGTCACCTAGAGAGGTAATACTTTCGAGTAATACTGTCACCCAGAGGAGTAATATCGACATCAATAGGAATAATACCGACACCCATAGGACAAATACCGACACCCAGATGAGTTATACAGTCGAGTAATACTGTCACCCAGTGGAGTAATACCGTCACGCTGAGGAGTAATACCGATACTGAGAGGAGTAATACCGCCATCCAGATGAGAAATTCCGACACCAGCAGAATAGTACCGACACCCAGATGAGTAATACCGTCACTCAGGGGAGTAATACCGATATCCAGAGGAGTAATACCGACACCCAGAGGACTAATACCGTCACTCAAGGGAGTAATACCGGCATCCAGAGGAGTAATACCGAAACACAGAGGAGTAATATAATCACCCAGAGATGTGATACCGACATCCACAGAAGTAATGCCGACATCCAACGGAGTAATACTTTCACCAAGAGGAGTAATACCGACACCCAGAGGAGTAATACCGACACCCAGAGGAATAATACCGACATCCAGAGAAGTAATACCGTCAGCCAGTGGAGTAGTACCGACATGCATAGGAGTAATACCGACATGCAGAGAAGTAATACCAACACCAAAGGAGTAATACCGTCACCCAAAGGAGTAAAAATGGAACCCAGAAGAGTAGTGCCGATACCCAGAGGAGTAATACTGACACGCAACTGAGAAATACTGAGACCCAGAGGAGCAATACCGACACTCAGTTGAGTAATACAGTCACCCGGAAGAGTAATCCCGACAGCCAGAGGAGTAATACCAACGCAGAGTATTAATACCGGCACCCAGAGGAATAATACGTTCACCCAGTGGCGTAATGCTGTCACCCAAAGGATTGAAAGCGTCACCCAGAGGAGTAACACTGTCACCCAGTGGAGTAATAGCGCCAAGCAGATGAGTAATACCGACACTGACAGGAGTAATACCGACATCCAGATGCGTAATTCCGACACAAGAGCAATAATACCGACACGCAGAGGAGTAATACCTTCACTCAGGGGAGTAATACTGTCACACAGGGAAGTAATATCGATATCCAGAGGAGTAATACCGAAACCTAGAGGAGTAATACCGTCACTCAGGGGAGTAAGGCCGACATCCAGAGAAGTAATACCGACACACAGAGGAGTAATATAATCATCCAGACGTGTGATACCGACATTCAGAGGAGTAATACCGACACCCAGAGGAGTAATACCGCCATCCAGAGGTGCAATACTTTCACCCAGAGCAGTAATACCAACAACCAGAGGAGCAATACCGTCAGCCAGAGGAGTAATTGAGGCACACATAGGTTTAATACCGACATCCAGAGGAATAATACCGACACCCAGAGGAATAATACCGACATCCAGAGAAGCAATACCGCCAGCCAATGGAGTAGTACCGACAGGCATAGGCGTAATACCGACATGCAGAGAAGTAATACCAACACCAAAGGAGTAATGCCGTCACCCAGTTGAGTAAAAATGGAACCGAGAAGAGTAATACCGATACCCAAAGAAGTAATACCTACATGCAGCTGAGCAATGCCGAGACCCAGAGGAGCAATACCGTCACTCAGTTGATCAATACAGTCACCCGGAAGAGTAATCCCGACAGCCAGAGGAGTAATACCAACGCAGAGGAGAAATACCGACACCCAGAGGAATAATACTTTCACCCAGAGGAGTAATGCTGTCACCCAAAAGAGTGAAAGCGTCACCCAGAGGAGTAACACTGTCAACCAGTGGAGTAATACCACCACGCAGATGAGTAATACCGACACTGACAAGAGTAATACCGACATCCAGATGAGTAATTCCGACACCAGAGGAATAATACCGACACGCAGAGGAGTAATACCTTCACTCAGGGAAGTAATACTGTCACACAGTGGAATAATATCGATATCCAGAGGAGTAATACCGAAACCTAGAGGAGTAATACCGTCACTCAGGGGAGTAAGACCGACATCCAGAGACGTAATACCGACACACAGAGGAGTAATATAATCACCCAGAGGTGTGATACCGACACCCATAGGACTAATACCGACACCCAGAGGAGTTATAATGTCGAGTAATCATGTTACCCAGTGGAGTAATACCGTCACGCAGTGGAGTAATACCGACACTGAGAGGAGTAATACCGCCATCCAGATGTGTAATTCCGACACCAACTGAATAATCCCGGCACCCAGATGAGTAATACTGTCAATCAAGGGAGTAATACCGACATCCAGAGGAGTAATAGCGACACCCAGAGGACTAATACCGTCACTCAGAGGAGTAATACCGGCATCCAGAGGAGTAATACCGACACACAGAGGTGTAATATAATTACCCGGAGATGTGATACCGACTTCCACAGAAGTAATGCCGACATCCAGAGGAGTAATACTTTCATCAAGAAGAGTAATACCGACATCCAGAGGAGTAATACCGACACCCAGAGGAATAATACCGACATCCAGAGAAGCAATACCGCCAGCCAGTGGAGTAGTACCGACAGGCATAGGAGTAATACCGACATGCAGAGAAGTAATACCAACACGAAAGGAGTAATACCGTCACCCAGTTGAGTAAAAATGGAACCGAGAAGAGTAATACCGATACCCAGAGGAGTAATACCTACATGTAGCTGAGCAATACCGAGACCCAGAGGAGCAATACCGACACTCAGTTGATTAATACAGTCACCCGGAAGAGTAATCCCGACAGCCAGAGGAGTAATACCAACGCAGAGGAGTAATACCGACACACAGAGGAATAATACTTTCACCCAGAGAAGTAATGCTGTCACCCAAAAGATTGAAAGCGTCACCCAGAGGAGTAAAACTGTCAACCAGTGGAGTAATACCACCAGGCAGATGAGTAATACCTACACTGACAAGAGTAATACCGACATCCAGATGAGTAATTCCGACACCAGAGGAATAATACCGACACGCAGAGGAGTAATACCTTCACTCAGGGGAGTAATACTGTCACACAGGGGAGTAATATCGATATCCAGAGGAGTAATACCGAAACCTATAGGAGTAATACCGTCACTCAGGGGAGTAAGGCCGACATCCAGAGAAGTAATACCGACACACAGAGGAGTAATATAATCATCCAGACGTGCGATACCGACATCCAGAGGAGTAATACCGACACCCAGAAGAGTAATACCGCCATCCAGAGTAGTAATACCGAAAACCAGAGGAGTAATGCTTTCACACAGATGAGTAATAGCGTCATCCAGAGGAGTAATACCGACACCCAGAGGTGCAATACTTTCACCCAGAGCAGTAATACCAACAACCAGAGGAGCAATACCGTCAGCCAGAGGAGTAATTGAGGCACACAGAGGTTTAATACCGACATCCAGAGGAATAATACCGACACCCAGAGGAATAATAACGTCACCCAGAGGGGTAATACTTTCGAGTAATAATGTCACCCAGAGGAGTAATATCTACATCCATAGGAGTAATACCGACACCCATAGGACTAATACCGACACCCAGAGGAGTTATAATGTCGAGTATTAATGTTACCCAGTGGAGTAATACCGTCACGCAGACGAGTAATACCGACACTGAGAGGAGTAATACCGCCATCCAAATGTGTAATTCCGACCCCAGCAGAATACTACCGACACCCAGATGAGTAATACTGTCACTCAAGGGAGTAATACTGACATCCAGAGGAGTAATAGCGACACCAAGAGGACTAATACCGTCACTCAGAGGAGTAATCCCGGCATCCAGAGGAGTAATACCGACACAAGGAGGTTTAATATAATTACCCGGAGATGTGATACCGACTTCCACAGAAGTAATGCCGACATCCAAAGGAGCAATACTTTCATCAAGAGGAGTAATACCGACATCCAGAGGAGTAATACCGACACCCGGAGGAATAATACCGACATCCAGAGAAGCAATACCGCCAGCCAATGGATAGTACCGACAGGCATAGGCGTAATACCGACATGCAGAGAAGTAATACCAACACCAAAGCAGTAATGCCGTCACCCAGTTGAGTAAAAATGGAACCGAGAAGAGTAATACCGATACCCAAAGAAGTAATACCTACATGCAGCTGAGCAATGCCGAGACCCAGAGGAGCAATACCGTCACTCAGTTGATCAATACAGTCACCCGGAAGAGTAATCCCGACAGCCAGAGGAGTAATACCAACGCAGAGGAGAAATACCGACACCCATAGGAATAATACTTTCACACAGAGGAGTAATGCTGTCACCCAAAAGAGTGAAAGCGTCACCCAGAGGAGTAACACTGTCAACCAGTGGAGTAATACCACCACGCAGATGAGTAATACCGACACTGACAAGAGTAATACCGACATCCAGATGAGTAATTCCGACACCAGAGGAATAATACCGACACGCAGAGGAGTAATACCTTCACTCAGGGAAGTAATACTGTCACACAGTCGAATAATATCGATATCCAGAGGAGTAATACCGAAACCTAGAGGAGTAATACCGTCACTCAGGGGAGTAAGACCGACATCCAGAGACGTAATACCGACACACAGAGGAGTAATATAATCACCCAGAGGTGTGATACCGACACCCATAGGACTAATACCGACACCCAGAGGAGTTATAATGTCGAGTAATAATGTTACCCAGTGGAGTAATACCCTCACGCAGTGGAGTAATACCGACACTGAGAGGAGTAATACCGCCATCCAGATGTGTAATTCCGACACCAACAGAATAATCCCGGCACCCAGATGAGTAATACTGTAACTCAAGGGAGTAATACCGACATCCAGAGGAGTAATAGCGACACCCAGAGGAATAATACCGTCACTCAGAGGAGTAATACCGGCATCCAGAGGAGTAATACCGACACACAGAGGTGTAATATAATTACCCGGAGATGTGATACCGACTTCCACAGAAGTAATGCCGACATCCAGAGGAGTAATACTTTCATCAAGAAGAGTAATACCGACATCCAGAGGAGTAATACCGACACCCAGAGGAATAATACCGACATCCAGAGAAGCAATACCGCCAGCCAGTGGAGTAGTACCGACAGGCATAGGAGTAATACCGACATGCAGAGAAGTAATACCAACACGAAAGGAGTAATACCGTCACCCAGTTGAGTAAAAATGGAACCGAGAAGAGTAATACCGATACCCAGAGGAGTAATACCTACATGCAGCTGAGCAATACCGAGACCCAGAGGAGCAATACCGACACTCAGTTGATTAATACAGTCACCCGGAAGAGTAATCCCGACAGCCAGAGGAGTAATACCAACGCAGAGGAGTAATACCGACACACAGAGGAATAATACTTTCACCCAGAGAAGTAATGCTGTCACCCAAAAGATTGAAAGCGTCACCCAGAGGAGTAAAACTGTCAACCAGTGGAGTAATACCACCAGGCAGATGAGTAATACCTACACTGACAAGAGTAATACCGACATCCAGATGAGTAATACCGACACCAGAGGAATAATACCGACACGCAGAGGAGTAATACCTTCACTCAGGGGAGTAATACTGTCACACAGGGGAGTAATATCGATATCCAGAGGAGTAATACCGAAACCTAGAGGAGTAATACCGTCACTCAGGGGAGTAAGGCCGACATCCAGAGAAGTAATACCGACACACAGAGGAGTAATATAATCATCCAGACGTGCGACACCGACATCCAGAGGAGTAATACCGACACCCAGAGGAGTAATACCGCCATCCAGAGTAGTAATACCGAAAACCAGAGGAGTAATGCTTTCACACAGATGAGTAATAGCGTCACCCAGAGGAGTAATACCGACACCCAGAGGTGCAATACTTTCACCCAGAGCAGTAATACCAACAACCAGAGGAGCAATACCGTCAGCCAGAGGAGTAATTGAGGCACACAGAGGTTTAATACCGACATCCAGAGGAATAATACCGACACCCAGAGGAATAATAACGTCACCCAGAGGGGTAATACTTTCGAGTAATAATGTCACCCAGAGGAGTAATATCTACATCCATAGGAGTAATACCGACACCCATAGGACTAATACCGACACCCAGAGGAGTTATAATGTCGAGTATTAATGTTACCCAGTGGAGTAATACCGTCACGCAGACGAGTAATACCGACACTGAGAGGAGTAATACCGCCATCCAAATGTGTAATTCCGACCCCAGCAGAATACTACCGACACCCAGATGAGTAATGCTGTCACTCAAGGGAGTAATACCGACATCCAGAGGAGTAATAGCGACACCCAGAGGACTAATACCGTCACTCAGAGGAGTAATACCGGCATCCAGAGGAGTAATACCGACACAAAGAAGTTTAATATAATTACCCGGAGATGTGATACCGACTTCCACAGAAGTAATGACGACATCCAAAGGAGCAATACTTTCATCAAGAGGAGTAATACCGACATCCAGAGGAGTAATACCGACACCCAGAGGAATAATACCGACATCCAGAGAAGCAATACCGCCAGCCAATGGAGTAGTACCGACAGGCATAGGAGTAATACCGACATGCAGAGAAGTAATACCAACACCAAAGGAATAATACCGTCACCCAGTTGAGTAAAAATGGAACCGAGAAGAGTAATACCGATACCCAAAGAAGTAATACCTACATGCAGCTGAGCAATACCGAGACCCAGAGGAGCAATACCGACACTCAGTTGATCAATACAGTCACCCGGAAGAGTAATCCCGACAGCCAGAGGAGTAATACCAACGCAGAGGAGAAATACCGACACCCAGAGGAATAATACTTTCACCCAGAGGAGTAATGCTGTCACCCAAAAGAGTGAAAGCGTCACCCAGAGGAGTAACACTGTCAACCAGTGGAGTAATACCACCACGCAGATGAGTAATACCGACACTGACAAGAATAATACCGACATCCAGATGAGTAATTCCGACACCAGAGGAATAATACCGACACGCAGAGGAGTAATACCTTCACTCAGGGGAGTAATACTGTCACACAGTGGAATAATATCGATATCCAGAGGAGTAATACCGAAACCTAGAGGAGTAATACCGTCACTCAGGGGAGTAAGACCGACATCCAGAGACGTAATACCGACACACAGAGGAGTAATATAATCACCCAGAGATGTGATACCGACACCCATAGGACTAATACCGACACCCAGAGGAGTTATAATGTCGAGTAATAATGTTACCCAGTGGAGTAATACCGTCACGCAGAGGAGTAATACCGACACTGAGAGGAGTAATACCGCCATCCAGATGTGTAATTCCGACACCGACAGAATAATCCCGACACCCAGATGAGTAATACTGTCACTCAAGGGAGTAATACCGACATCCAGAGGAGTAATAGCGACACCCAGAGGACTAATACCGTCACTCAGAGGAGTAATACCGGCATCCAGAGGAGTAATACCGACACACAGAGGTGTAATATAATTACCCGGAGATGTGATATCGACTTCCACAGAAGTAATGCCGACATCCAGAGGAGTAATACTTTCATAAAGAAGAGTAATACCGACATCCAGAGGAGTAATACCGACACCCAGAGGAATAATACCGACATCCAGAGAAGCAATACCGGCAGCCAGTGGAGTAGTACCGACAGGCATAGGAGTAATACCGACATGCAGAGAAGTAATACCAAAATGAAAGGAGTAATACCGTCACCCAGTTGAGTAAAAATGGAACCGAGAAGAGTAATGCCGATACCCAGAGGAGTAATACCTACATGCAGCTGAGCAATACCGAGACCCAGAGGAGCAATACCGACACTCAGTTGATTAATACAGTCACCCGGAAGAGTAATCCCGACTGCCAGAGGAGTAATACCAACGCAGAGGAGTAATACCGACACCCAGAGGAATAATACTTTCACCCAGAGGAGTAATGCTGTCACCCAAAAGATTGAAAGCGTCACCCAGAGGAGTAAAACTGTCAACCAGTGGAGTAATATCACCAGGCAGATGAGTAATACCTACACTGACAAGAGTAATACCGACATCCAGATGAGTAATTCCGACACCAGAGGAATAATACCGACACGCAGAGGAGTAATACCTTCACTCAGGGGAGTAATACTGTCACACAGGGGAATAATATCGATATCCAGAGGAGTAATACCGAAACCTAGAGGAGTAATACCTTCACTCAGGGGAGTAAGAACGACATCCAGAGAAGTAATACCGACACACAGATGAGTAAAATAATCACCCAGAGGTGTGATACCGACATCCAGAGGAGTAATACCGACACCCAGAGGCGTAATACCGCCATTCAGAGTAGTAATACCGAAAACCAGTGGAGTAATGCTTTCACCCATATGAGTAATAGCGTCATCCAGAGGAGTAATACCGACACCCAGAGGTGTAATACTTTCACCCAGAGGAGTAATATCGAAATCCGTAGGAGTAACACGGTCAACCAGAGGAGTAATACGGACACCAAGAGGAGTAATACGTTCACCCAGAGGAGTAATACCATCACCCAGAGGAGTAATGCCGTCACCCATAGGAGGAATACCGACACCTAGAGGAGCAATACCTTCACCCAGAGGAGTGATACCAAACCCCAGAGGAGCAGTTTTGCAATCCAGACGAGTAACACCGAAATCCAGAAGAGTAATATCGATATCCAGAGTAATGCCGTCATCCAGATAGTGATACGATCAACAGGGGAGTAATATGGACACGCAGAGCTGTAATAAGGCCTGCCGGAGGAGTAATACCGACTGCCAGAGGATTAATACCAACACCCAGAGGTGTAATACCGACACCCAGAGAAGTAATACTTTCACCCAGAGAAGTAATACCAACAACCAGAGGAGCAATACCGTCAGCCAGAGGAGTAATTCAGTCACACAGAGGTTTAATACCGACATCCAGATGAATAATACCGACACCCAGAGGAATAATAACGTCACCTAGAGAGGTAATACTTTCGAGAAATACTGTCACCCAGAGGAGTAATATCGACATCAATAGGAATAATACCGACACCCATAGGACAAATACCGACACCCAGATGAGTTATACAGTCGAGTAATACTGTCACCCAGTGGAGTAATACCGTCACGCTGAGGAGTAATACCGATACTGAGAGGAGTAATACCGACATCCAGATGAGTAATTCCGGCACCAGCAGAATAGTACCGACACCCAGATGAGTAATACCGTCACTCAGGGGAGTAATACCGATATCCAGAGGAGTAATACCGACACCCAGAGGACTAATACCGTCACTCAAGGGAGTAATACCGGCATCCAGAGGAGTAATACCGAAACACAGAGGAGTAATATAATCACCCAGAGATGTGATACCGACATCAACAGAAGTAATGCCGACATCCAACGGAGTAATACTTTCACCAAGAGGAGTAATACCGACACCCAGAGGAGTAATACCGTAAGCCAGTGGAGTAGTACCGACATGCATAGGAGTAATACCAACATGCAGAGAAGTAATACCAACACCAAAGGTGTAATACCGTCACCCAGAGGAGTAAAAATGGAACCCAGAAGAGTAGTACCGATACCCAGAGGAGTAATACTGACACGCAACTGAGCAATACTGAGACCCAGAGGAGCAATACCGACACTCAGTTGAGTAATACAGTCACCCGGAAGAGTAATCCCGACAGCCAGAGGAGTAATACCAACGCAGAGTATTAATACCGGCACCCAGAGGAATAATACTTTCAACCAGTGGCGTAATGCCGTCACCCAAAGGATTGAAAGCGTCACCCAGAGGAGTAACACTGTCACCCAGTGGAGTAATAGCGCCAAGCAGATGAGTAATACCGACACTGACAGGAGTAATACCGACATCCAGATGAGTAATTCCGACACCAGAGCAATAATACCGACACGCAGAGGAGTAATACCTTCACTCAGGGGAGTAATACTGTCACACAGTGGAATAATATCGATATCCAGAGGAGTAATACCGAAACCTAGAGGAGTAATACCGTCACTCAGGGGAGTAAGACCGACATCCAGAGACGTAATGCCGACACACAGAGGAGTAATATAATCACCCAGAGGTGTGATACCGACACGCATAGGACTAATACCGACACCCAGAGGAGTTATAATGTCGAGTAATAATGTTACCCAGTGGAGTAATACCGTCACGCAGAGGAGTAATACCGACACTGAGAGGAGTAATACCGCCATCCAGATGTGTAATTCCGACACCGACAGAATAATCCCGACACCCAGATGAGTAATACTGTCACTCAAGGGAGTAAGACCGACATCCAGAGACGTAATACCGACACACAGAGGAGTAATATAATCACCCAGAGGTGTGATACCGACACCCATAGGACTAATACCGACACCCAGAGGAGTTATAATGTCGAGTAATAATGTTACCCAGTGGAGTAATACCGTCACGCAGTGGAGTAATACCGACACTGAGAGGAGTAATACCGCCATCCAGATGTGTAATTCCGACACCGACAGAATAATCCCGACACCCAGATGAGTAATACTGTCACTCAAGGGAGTAATACCGACATCCAGAGGAGTAATAGCGACACCCAGAGGACTAATACCGTCACTCAGAGGAGTAATACCGGCATCCAGAGGAGTAATACCGACACACAGAGGTGTAATATAATTACCCGGAGATGTGATACCGACTTCCACAGAAGTAATGCCGACATCCAGAGGAGTAATACTTTCATCAAGAAGAGTAATATCGACATCCAGAGGAGTAATACCGACACCCAGAGGAATAATACCGACATCCAGAGAAGCAATACCGCCAGCCAGTGGAGTAGTACCGACAGGCATAGGAGTAATACCGACATGCAGAGAAGTAATACCAACATGAAAGGAGTAATACCGTCACCCAGTTGAGTAAAAATGGAACCGAGAAGAGTAATACCGATACCCAGAGGAGTAATACCTACATGCAGCTGAGCAATACCGAGACCCAGAGGAGCAATACCGACACTCAGTTGATTAATACAGTCACCCGGAAGAGTAATTCCGACTGCCAGAGGAGTAATACCAACGTAGAGGAGTAATACCGACACCCAGAGGAATAATACTTTCACCCAGAGGAGTAATGCTGTCACCCAAAAGATTGAAAGCGTCACCCAGAGGAGTAAAACTGTCAACCAGTGGAGTAATACCACCAGGCAGATGAGTAATACCTACACTGACAAGAGTAATACCGACATCCAGATGAGTAATTCCGACACCAGAGGAATAATACCGACACGCAGAGGAGTAATACCTTCACTCAGGGGAGTAATACTGTCACACAGGGGAATAATATCGATATCCAGAGGAGTAATACCGAAACCTAGAGGAGTAATACCTTCACTCAGGGGAGTAAGAACGACATCCAGAGAAGTAATACCGACACACAGAGGAGTAATATAATCACCCAGAGGTGTGATACCGACATCCAGAGGAGTAATACCGACACCCAGAGGCGTAATACCGCCATTCAGAGTAGTAATACCGAAAACCAGTGGAGTAATGCTTTCACCCATATGAGTAATAGCGTCATCCAGAGGAGTAATACCGACACCCAGAGGTGTAATACTTTCACCCAGAGGAGTAATATCGAAATCCGTAGGAGTAACACGGTCAACCAGAGGAGTAATACCATCACCCAGAGGAGTAATGCCGTCACCCATAGGAGGAATACCGACACCTAGAGGAGCAATACCTTCACCCAGAGGAGTGATACCAAACCCCAGAGGAGCAGTTTTGCAATCCAGACGAGTAACACCGAAATCCAGAAGAGTAATATCGATATCCAGAGTAATGCCGTCATCCAGATAGTGATACGATCAACAGGGGAGTAATATGGACACGCAGAGCTGTAATAAGGCCTGCCGTAGGAGTAATACCGACTGCCAGAGGATTAATACCAACACCCAGAGGTGTAATACCGACACCCAGAGAAGTAATACTTTCACCCAGAGAAGTAATACCAACAACCAGAGGAGCAATACCGTCAGCCAGAGGAGTAATTCAGTCACACAGAGGTTTAATACCGACATCCAGATGAATAATACCGACACCCAGAGGAATAATAACGTCACCTAGAGAGGTAATACTTTCGAGAAATACTGTCACCCAGAGGAGTAATATCGACATCAATAGGAATAATACCGACACCCATAGGACAAATACCGACACCCAGATGAGTTATACAGTCGAGTAATACTGTCACCCAGTGGAGTAATACCGTCACGCTGAGGAGTAATACCGATACTGAGAGGAGTAATACCGCCATCCAGATGAGTAATTCCGGCACCAGCAGAATAGTACCGACACCCAGATGAGTAATACCGTCACTCAGGGGATTAATACCGATATCCAGAGGAGTAATACCGGCACCCAGAGGACTAATACCGTCACTCAAGGGAGTAATACCGGCATCCAGAGGAGTAATACCGAAACACAGAGGAGTAATATAATCACCCAGAGATGTGATACCGACATCCACAGAAGTAATGCCGACATCCAACGGAGTAATACTTTCACCAAGAGGAGTAATACCGACACCCAGAGGAGTAATACCGACACCCAGAGGAATAATACCGACATCCAGAGAAGTAATACCGTCAGCCAGTGGAGTAGTACCGACATGCATAGGAGTAATACCGACATGCAGAGAAGTAATACCAACACCAAAAGAGTAATACCGTCACCCAGAGGAGTAAAAATGGAACCCAGAAGAGTAGTACCGATACCCAGAGGAGTAATACTGACACGCAACTGAGCAATACTGAGACCCAGAGGAGCAATACCGACACTCAGTTGAGTAATACAGTCACCCGGAAGAGTAATCCCGACAGCCAGAGGAGTAATACCAACGCAGAGTATTAATACCGGCACCCAGAGGAATAATACTTTCACCCAGTGGCGTAATGCCGTCACCCAAAGGATTGAAAGCGTCACCCAGAGGAGTAACACTGTCACCCAGTGGAGTAATAGCGCCAAGCAGATGAGTAATACCGACACTGACAGGAGTAATACCGACATCCAGATGAGTAATTCCGACACCAGAGCAATAATACCGACACGCAGAGGAGTAATACCTTCACTCAGGGGAGTAATACAGTTACACAGGGGAGTAATATCGATATCCAGAGGAGTAATACCGAAACCTAGAGGAGTAATACCGTCACTCAGCGGAGTAAGGCCGACATCCAGAGAAGTAATACCGACACACAGAGGAGTAATATAATCATCCAGAATAGTAATACCGAAAACCAGAGGAGTAATGCTTTCACACAGATGAGTAATAGCGTCATCCAGAGGAGTAATACCGACACCCAGAGGTGCACTACTTTCACTCAGAGCAATAATACCAACAACCAGAGGAGCAATACCGTCAGCCAGATGAGTAATTGAGGCACACAGAGGTTTAATACCGACATCCAGAGGAATAATACCGACACCCAGAGGAATAATAACGTCACCCAGAGGGGTAATAATTTCGAGTAATAATATCACCCAGAGGAGTAATATCGACATCCATAGGAGTAATACCGACACCCATAGGACTAATACCGACACCCAGAGGAGATATAATGTCGAGTAATAATGTTACCCAGTGGAGTAATACCGTCACGCAGAGGAGTAATACCGACACTGAGAGGAGTAATACCGCCATCCAGATGAGTAATTCCGACACCAGCAGAATAACACCGACACCCAGATGAGTAATACTGTCACTCAAGGGAGTACTACCGACATCGAGATGAGTAATACCGACACCCAGATGACTAATACCTTCACTCAGAGGAGTAATACCGGCATCCAGAGGAGTAATACCGACACACAGAGGTGTAATATAATTACCCGGAGATGTGATACCATCTTCCACAGAAGTAATGCCGACATCCAGAGGAGTAATACTTCCATCAAGAGGAGTAATACCGACATCCAGAGGAGTAATACCGACACCCAGAGGAATAATACCGACATCCAGAGCAGCAATACCGCCAGCCAGTGGAGTAGTACCGACAGGCATAGGAGTAATACCGACATGCAGAGAAGTAATACCAACACCAAAGGAGTAATACCGTCACCCAGTTGAGTAAAAATGGAACCGAGAAGAGTAATACCGATACCCAGAGGAGTAATACCTACTTTCAGCTGAGCAATACCGTGACCCAGAGGAGCAATACCTACACTCAGTTGATTAATACAGTCACCCGGAAGAGTAATCCCGACAGCCAGATGAGTAATACCAACGCAGAGGAGTAATACCGACACCCAGAGGAATAATACTTTCACCCAGAGGAGTAATGCTGTCACCCACAAGAGTGAAAGCGTCACCCAGAGGAGTAACACTGTCAACCAGTGGAGTAATACCACCACGCAGATGAGTAATACCGACACTGACAAGAGTACTCCCGACATCCAGATGAGTAATTCCACGCCAGAGGAATAATACCGACACGCAGAGGAGTAATACCTTCACTCAGAGGAGTAATACTGTCACACAGGGGAATAATATCGATATCCAGAGGAGTAATACCGAAACCTAGAGGAGTAATACCGTCACTCAGGGGAGTAAGACCGACATCCAGCGAAGTAATACCGACACACAGAGGAGTAATATAATCACCCAGAGGTGTGATACCGACATCCAGAGGAGTAATACCGACACCCAGAGGCGTAATACCGCCATTCAGAGTAGTAATACCGAAAACGAGAGGAGTAATGCTTTCACCCATATGAGTAATAGCGTCATCCAGAGGAGTAATACCGGCACCCAGAGGTGTAATACTTTCACCCAGAGGAGTAATATCGATATCCGTAGGAGTAACACGGTCAACCAGAGGAATAATACCGACAACAAGAGGAGTAATACGTTCACCCAGAGGAGTAATACCATCACCCAGAGGAGAAATGCCGTCACCCATAGGAGGAATACCGACACCTAGAGGAGCAATATCTTCACCCAGAGGAGTGATACCAAACCCCAGAGGAGCAATTTTGCAATCCAGACGAGTAACACCGAAATCCAGAAGAGTAATATCGATATCCAGAGTAATGCCGTCATCCAGATAGTGATACTATCAAATGGGGAGTAATATGGACACGCAGAGCTGTAATAATGCCTGCCGGAGGAGTAATACCGACACCCAGAGGACTAATATCAACACCCAGAGGTGTAATACTGACACCCAGAGAAGTAATACTTTCACCCAGAGCAGTAATACCAACAACCAGAGGAGCAATACCGTCAGCCAGAGGAGTAATTCTGTCACACAGAGGTTTAATACTGACATCCAGACGAATAATACCGACACCCAGAGGAATAATAACGTCACCTAGAGAGGTAATACTTTCGAGTAATACTGTCACCCAGAGGAGTAATATCGACATCAATAGGAGTAATACCGACACCCATAGGACAAATACCGACACCCAGATGAGTTACACAGTCGAGTAATACTGTCACCCAGTGGAGTAATACCGTCACGCTGAGGAGTAATACCGACACTGACAGGAGTAATACCGCCATCCAGATGAGTAATTCCGACACCAGCAGAATAGTACCGACACCCAGATGAGTAATACCTTCACTCAGGGGAGTAATACCGACATCCAGCGGAGTAATACCGACACCCAGAGGACTAATACCGTCACTCAGGGGAGTAATATCGACATCCACAGAAGTAATGCCGACATCAAGAGGAGTAATACTTTCACCAAGAGGAGTAATACCGACACCCAGAGGAGTAATACCGACACCCAGAGGAATAATACCGACATCTAGAGAAGTAATACCGTCAGCCAATGGAGTAGTACCGACATGGATAGGAGTAATACCGACATGCAGAGAAGTAATACCAACACCAAATGAATAATACCGTCACCCAGAGGAGTAAAAATGGAACCCAGAAGAGTAGTACCGATACCCAGAGGAGTAATACCGACACGCAACTGAGCAATACTGAGACCCAGAGGAGCAATACCGACACTCAGTTGAGTAATACAGTCACCCGGAAGAGTAATCCCGACAGCCAGAGGAATAATACCAACGGAGAGGAATAATACCGGCACCCAGAGGAAAAATACTTTCATCCAGTGGCGTAATGCTGTTACCCAAAGGATTGAAAGCGTCACCCAGAGGAGTAACACTGTCACCCAGTGGAGTAATACCGCCAAGCAGATGAGTAATACCGACACTGACAGGAGTAATACCGACATCCAGATGAGTAATTCCGACACCAGAGGAATAATACCGACACGCAGAGGAGCAATACCTTCACTCAGGGGAGTAATACTGTCACACAGGGGAGTAATACCGACACACAGAGGAGTAATACCGGCATCCAGAGGAGTAATACCGACACACAGAGGTGTAATATAATTACCCGGAGATGTGATACCGACTTCCACATAAGTAATGCCGACATCCAGAGGAGTAATACTTTCATCAAGAGGAGTAATACCGACATCCAGAGGAGTAATACCGACACCCAGAGGAATAATACCGACATCCAGAGCAGCAATACCGCCAGCCAGTGGAGTAGTACCGACAGGCATAGGAGTAATACCGACATGCAGAGATGTAATACCAACACCAAAGGAGTAATACCGTCACCCAGAGCAGTAAAAATGGAACCCAGAAGAGTAGTACCGATACCCAGAGGAGTAATACCGACACGCAAGTGAGCAATACTGAGACCCAGAGGAGCAATACCGACATTCAGTTGATTAATACAGTCACCCGGAAGAGTAATCCCGACAGCCAGATGAGTAATACCAATGCAGAGAGTAATACCGACACCCAGAGGAATAATACTTTCACCCAAAGGAGTAATGCTGTCACCCAAAAGAGTGAAAGCGTCACCCAAAGGAGTAACACTGTTAACCAGTGGAGTAATACCACCACGCAGATGAGTAATACCGACACTGACAAGAGTAATGCCGACATCCAGATGAGTAATTCCACACCAGAGGAATAATACCGACACGCAGAGGAGTAATACCTTCACTCAGGGGAGTAATACTGTCACACAGGGGAATAATATCGATATCCAGAGGAGTAATACCGAAACCTAGAGGAGTAATACAGTCACTCAGGGGAGTAAGACCGACATCCAGAGAAGTAATACCGACACACAGAGGAGTAATATAATCACCCAGACGTGTGATACCGACATCCAGAGGAGTAATACCGACACCCATATGAGTAATAGCGTCATCCAGAGGAGTAATACCGACACACAGAGGTATAATACTTTCACCCAGAGGAGTAATATCGATATCCGTAGGATTAACACGGTCAACCAGAGGAATAATACCGACAAGAAGAGGAGTAATACGTTCACCCAGCGGAGTAATACCATCACCCAGAGGAGTAATGCCGTCACCCATAGGAGGAATACCGACACCTAGAGGAGCAATACCTTCACCCAGAGGAGTAATACCAAACCCCAGAGGAGCAATTTTGCAATCCAGACGAGTAACACCGACATCCCGAAGAGTAATATCGATATCCAGAGTAATGCCGTCATCCAGATAGTAATACTGTCAACAGGGGAGTAATATGGACACGCAGAGCTGTAATAAGGCCTGCCGGAGGAGTAATACCGACACCCAGAGGACTGATACCAACACCCAGAGGTGTAATACCGACACCCAGAGAAGTAATACTTTCACCCAGAGCAGTAATACCAACAACCAGAGGAGCAATACCGTCAGCCAGAGCAGTAATTTATTCACACAGAGGTTCAATACCGACATCCAGACGAATAATACCGACGCCCAGAGGAATAATAACGTCACCTAGAGGGGTAATACTTTCGAGTAATACTGTAACCCAGAGGAGTAATATCGACATCAATAGGAGTAATACCGACACCCATAGGACAAATACCTACACACAGATGAGTTATACAGTCGAGTAACATTGTCACCCAGTGGAGTAATACCGTTACGCTGAGGAGTAATACCGACACTGAGAGGAGTAATACCGCCATCCAGATGAGTAATTCCGACACCAGCAGAACAGTACCGACACCCAGATGAGTAATACCGTCACTCAGGGGAGTAATACCGACATCCAGAGGAGTAATACCGACACCCAGAGGACTAATACCTTCACTCAGGGGAGTAATACCGGCATCCAGAGGAGTAATACCGACACATAGAGGAGTAATATAATCACCCAGAGATGTGATACCGACATCGATAGAAGTAATGCCGACATCCAGAGGAGTAATACTTTCACCAAGAGGAGTAATACCGACAGGCAGCGGAGCAATACCGAGACCCAGAGGAGAAATATCGACACTCAGTTGAGTAATACAGTCACACGGAGGAGTAATCCCGACAGCCAGAGGAGTAATACCAACGCAGAGGAGTATTACGGACACGCAGAGGAATAATACCGACACCCAGAGAAGTAATACCGAAACCCAGACGAGTAATACCAACCCAGAGTAGTAATAACGCCACCCAGAGGAGTAATCGCGTCACCCCGAGTAGTAGTACCTACATCCAGAGGAGTAATACTGTCACCCAGAGGAGTAATACCGATATCCAGAGGAGTAATACGGTCACCAGGGGAGTTGTACCTTCACCGAGAGGAGTAATACCATCACCAAGAGGAATAATACCGTCACCTAGAGGAGTAATACCGTCACCCAGGGGAGTAATACCGACATCCAGAGGAGTAATACAGACACGCAGATGAGTTATACCGACATCCAGAGGAGTATACCGATACCCAGAGCAGTAATATCGACACCCAGAGGAGTAATACCGACATCCAGAAGAGTAATACCATCACTCAGAGGAATAATACCGTCACCCAGAAGAGTATTACCGAACATCAGCGGAGTAATATCGACATCCAGATGAGTAATGCCGACATCCAGAGAAGTAATACGGTCATCTACAGTAGTAAGACCTTCAGCTAGAGGTGTAGTAACGACACACAGAGGAGTATTAGCGACATCAAGAGGACTAATACCGACATCAAGATTAGTATTACCGACAACCAGATGTGTAATACCGAGATCGAGTGGTGCAATGCCGACAACCAGAGGAGTAATATCGACACCCAGAGGAGCAATACCGAAACGCAGAGGAGTATTACCGACGCCCAGACGAGTAATACCAACCCAGAGGATTAATACCGATATTCAGAGCTGTAATACCGACAGCCAGGGGGATAATACTCTCACCCATAGGAGTAACACCGAAAACCAGAGGTGTAATACCGACATCCAGAGGAATAATACAGTCACCCAGAGGAGTGATGCCGTCACCCAGAGGAGTAATACTGTCACCCAGCGGAGTAAATCCGACATTCAGTGGAATAGAACCGACACCCAGAGGAGTAATGCTGAAATCCAGAGGAGTAATACTGTCAACCAGAGGAGTAATACCGATTTCCAGAGGAGTAATGCGGTCACCCAGGGGAGATATACCGTCACCGAGAGGAGTAATACCGACACACCACAGTGTAATACCGACGTCCAGAGGAGTACTACCGTCACCTAGATGAGTAATATCGTCACCCAGAGGAGCAATCCTGTCACCCAGGGGAGTAATTCCGACGTTCAGAGGAGTAATACCTTCAACCAGAGGATTAATACCGAAATCCAGAGGAGTAATACCGTCACCCATAGGAGTAATACCGACACCCAGGGGAGTAATATCGACACCCAGACGAGTAATGCCGACATCCAGAGGGGTAATGCCGTCACCCAAAGTAGTAATACCGTCACCTAGAGGAGTAATAGCTTCATCCAGAGGAGTGATACTGAACCCCAGAGGTGGAACTTTGCAATTCAGTCGAGTAACAGCGACATCAAGAAGAGTAATATCGACATCCAGAGTAATGCCGTCATACAGAGGAGTAATACTGTCAACAGAGGAGTAATATGGACACGCAGAGCTGTAATAACGACTGCCAGAGGAGTAATACCGACACCCAGAGGAGTAATGCCGACACGCAGAGGTGTGAGAACGACACCCAGAGGAGTAATACCAACAACGAGAGGAGCAATACGGTCACCCAGAGGAGTAAATCAGTCACACAGAAATTTAATCCCGACATCCAGAGGAGTAAGACGGTAACCCAGAGGAGTAATACCAGCAACCAGGGGAATAATACCAACATCCAGAGGAGTAATACCTCCACCCAGTGGAGTAATACCGACACCCATAGAAGTAATACCGACATGAAGAGAAGTAATGTCGATACCAAGAGGAGTAATACAGACATCCAGAGGAGTTTTACCGTCAACCAGAGGAGTAATGACCGACACCCAGAGGAGTAATACATTCACCCAGAGGAGGAATACCGTCACCCAGTGGAGTAATACCGCCACACAGATGAGTAATACCGAAACTGACAGGAGTATTGCCGACATCCAGATTAGTAATTCCGACACCAGAGGAATAATACCGACACGCAGAGGAGTAATACCTTCACTCAGGGGAGTAACACTGTCACTCGGGGGAGTAATATCTATATCCAGAGGAGTAATACCGACATCCAGAGAAGTAATACCGACAAACAGAGGAGTAATATAATCACCCAGAGGTGTGATACCGATATCAAGAGGAGTAATACCGACACCCAGAGGAGTAATAACGCCATCCAGAGTAGTAATACCGAAAACCAGAGGCGTAATGATTTCACCCAGATGAGTAATAGTGTAATCCAGAGAAGTAATACCGACACTCAGAGGTGCAATACTTTCACCCAGAGGAGTAACATCGGTATCCGTAGGAGTAACACGGTCAACCAGAAGAGTAATACTTTCACCCATAGGAGTAATACCATCACCCAGAGGAGTAATGCCGTCACCCAAGGGAGGAATACCGACACATAGAGGAGCAATACCTTCACCCAGAGGAGTAATACCGAACCCCAGAAGAGCACTTTCGCAATCCAGACGAGTAACACCGACATCCAGAGGAGTAATATCGATATCCAGAGTAATGCCGTCATCCAGAGGAATAATACTGTCAACAGAGGAGTAATATGGACACGCAGAGCTGTAATAACGACTGCCAGAGGAGTAATACCGACACCCAAAGGTGTGATACCGACACCCAGAGGAGTAATACTTTCACCCAGAGCAGTAATACCAACAACCAGAGGAGCAATACCGTCAGCCAGAGGAGTAATTGAGTCACACAGCGGTTTAATACCGACAACCAGAGGAATAATACCGACACCCAGAGGAATAATAACGTCACCCAGAGGAATAATACCGACATCCAGAGAAGTAATACCGTCAGCCAGTGGAGTAGTACCGACACGTATAGGAGTAATACCGACATGCAGAGAAATAATACCAACACCAAAGGAGTAATACCGTCACCCAGAGGAGTAAAAATGGAACCCAGAAGTGTAATACCGATACCCAGAGAGTAATACTGACACGCAGCTGAGCAATACCGAGACCCAGAGCAGCAATGCCGACACTCAGTTGAGTAATACAGTCACCCGGAAGAGTAATCCCGACAACCAGAGGAGTAATACCAACGCAGAGGAGTAATACCGACACCCAGAGGAATAATACTTTCACCCAGAGGAGTAATGCTTTCTCCCAACGGAGTGAAAGCGTCACCCAGAGGAGTAACACTGTCACCCAGTGGAGTAATACCGCCACGCAGATGAGTAATACCGACAATAACAGGAGTAATACCGACATCCAGAGGAGTAATTCCGTCACCAGAGGAATAATACCGACACGCAGAGGAGTAATAACTTCACTCAAGGGAGTAATACTGTCACACAGGGGAGTAATATCGATATCCAGATGAGTAATACCGAAACCGAGAGGAGTAATACCGTCACTGAGGGGAGTAAGACTGACATCCAGAGAAGTAATACCGACACACAAAGGAATACTATAATCACCCAGAGGTGTGATACCGACATCCAGAGGAGTAATACCGACACCCAGAGGAGTAATACCGCCATCCAGAGTAGTAATGCCGAAAACCAGAGGAGTAATGCTTTCACCCAGATGAATAATAGCGTCATCCAGAGGAGTAATAACGGCACCCAGAGGTGTAATACTTTCACCCAGAGGAGTAATATCGATACCCGTAGGAGTAACACTGTCAACCAGAGGAGTAATACCGACACCCATAGAAGTAATACTTTCACCCAGAGGAGTAATACCGACATCCAGAGGAGTAATGCCGTCACCCATAGGAGGGGTAATACTTTCGAGTAATACCGTCACACACAGGAGTAATATCGACATAAATAGCTGTAATACCGACACACATAGGACGAATACCGACACCCAGGTGAGTTATACAGTCGAGTAATACCGTCACCCAGTGGAGTAATACCGTCACGCAGAGGAGTAATACCGACACTGAGAGGAGAAATACCGCCATCCAGATGAGTAATTCTGACACCAGCAGAAGAATACCGACACCCAGATGAGTAATACCGTCACTCAGGGGAGTAATAACGGCATCCAAAGGAGTAATACCGACACACAGAGGTGTAATATAATCAACCAGAGGTGTGATACCGACATCCACAGAAGTAATGCAGACATCCAGTGGAGTAATACATTCATCAAGAGCAGTAATACCGACATCCAGAGGAGTAATACCGTCACCCATAGGAGGAATACCGACACCTAGAGGAGCAATACCTTCACCCAGAGGAGTAATACCAAACCCTAGAGGAGGAATTTTGCAATCCAGACGAGTAACACCGACATCCAGAAGAGTAATATCGATATCCAGAGTAATGCCGTCATCCAGATAGTAATACTGTCAACAGAGGAGTAATATGGACACGCAGAGCTGTAATAAGGCCTGCCGGAGGAGTAATACCGACACCCAGAGGAGTAATACCAACACCCAGAGGTGTAATACCGACACCCAGAGAAGTAATACTTTCACCCAGAACAGTAATGCCAACAACCAGAGGAGCAATACCGTCAGCCAGAGGAGTAATTCAGTCACACAGAGGTTTAATACCGACATCCAGACGAATAATACCGACACCCAGAGGAATAATAACGTCACCCAGAGGGGTAATGCTTTCGAGTAATACTGTCACCCAGAGGAGTAATATCGACATCAATAGGAGTAATACCGACACCCATAGGACAAATACCGACACGCAGATGAGTTATACAGTCGAGTAATACTGTCACCCAGTTGAGTAATACCGTCACGCAGAGGAGTAATACCGACACTGAGAGGAGTAATACTGCCATCCAGATGTGTAATTCCGACACCAGCAGAGTACTACCGACACCCAGATGAGTAATACCGTCATTCAGGGGAGTAATACGGACATCCGGAGGAGTAATACCGACACCCAGAGGACTAATACCAAAACTCAGGGGAGTATTACCGGCATCCAGAGGAGTAATACCGATACACAAAAGAGTAATATAATCACCCAGAAATGTGATACCGACATCCACAGAAGAAATGCCGACATCCAGAGGAGTAATACTCTCACCAAGAGGAGTAATACCGACACCCAGAGGAGTAATGCCGACACCCAGAGGAATAATACCGACATCCAGCGAAGTAATACCGACACCCAGTGGAGTAGTACCGATATCCAGAGGAGTAATACGGTCACCAGGGGAGTTGTACCTTCACCGAGAGGAGTAATACCGACACCCAAGAAATAATACCGCCATCCAGAGGAGTAATACCATCACCAAGGGGAGTAATACCGTTACCTAGAGGAGAAATACCGTCACCCAGGGGAGTAATACCGACATCCAGAGGAGTAATACAGACACGCAGATGAGTTATACCGACATCCAGAGGAGTATACCGATACCCAGAGCAGTAATATCGACACCCAGAAGAGTAATACCGACATCCAGAGGAGTATTACCATCACTCAGAGGAGTAATACCGTCACCCAGAAGAGTAATACCGAACACCAGAGGAGTAATATCGACATCCAGATGTGTAATGCCGACATCCAGAGAAGTAATACGGTCATCTACAGCAGTAATATCGTCAGCCAGAGGTGTAGTAACGACACCACAGAGGAGTAATAGCGACATCCAGAGGAATAATACCGGCAACAAGAGTAGTATTACATACAACCAGATGTGTAATACCGAGATCGAGTGATGCAATGCCGACAACCAGAGGAGTAATATCGACACCCAGAGGGGCAATACCGAAACGCAGAGGAGTATTACCGACGCCCAGACGAGTAATACCAACCCAGAGGATAATACCGATATCCAGAGCGGTAATACCGACAGCCAGCGGGATAATACTCTCACACATAGGAGTAACACCGACAACCAGAGGAGTAATACCGACATCCAGAGGAGTAATACAGTCACCCAGAGGAGTGATACCGTCACACAGAGGAATAATACTGTCACCCAGGGGAGTAAATCCGACATTCAGTGGAATAGAACCGACACCCAGAGGAGTAATACTGAAATCCAGAGGAGTAATACTCTCAACCAGAGGAGTAATACCGATTTCCAGAGGAGTAATGCGGTCACCCACGGGGGATATGCGGTCACCGAGAGGAGTAATACCGACACACAACAGTGTAATACCGACGTCCAGAGGAGCAATCCTGTCACCCAGGGGAGTAAATCCGACGTTCAGAGGAGTAATACCTTCAACCAGAGGATTAATACCGAAATCCAGAGGAGTAATACCGTCACCCATAGGAGTAATACCGACACCCAGAGGAGTAATACAAACACCCAGAGGAGCAATACCGTCACCCAGAGGAGTAAATCAGTCACACAGAAATGTAATACCGACATCCAGAGGAGTAATACTCTCACCAAGAGGAGTAATACCGACACCCAGAGGAGTAATGCCGACACCCAGAGGAATAATACCGACATCCAGCGAAGTAATACCGACACCCAGTGGAGTAGTACCGATATCCAGAGGAGTAATACGGTCACCAGGGGAGTTGTACCTTCACCGAGAGGAGTAATACCGACACCCAAGAAATAATACCGACATCCAGAGGAGTAATACCATCACCAAGGGGAGTAATACCGTTACCTAGAGGAGAAATACCGTCACCCAGGGGAGTAATACCGACATCCAGAGGAGTAATACAGACACGCAGAAGAGTTATACCGACATCCAGAGGAGTATACCGATACCCAGAGCAGTAATATCGACACCCAGAAGAGTAATACCGACATCCAGAGGAGTATTACCATCACTCAGAGGAGTAATACCGTCACCCAGAAGAGTAATACCGAACACCAGAGGAGTAATATCGACATCCAGATGTGTAATGCCGACATCCAGAGAAGTAATACGATCATCTACAGCAGTAATATCGTCAGCCAGAGGTGTAGTAACGACACCACAGAGGAGTAATAGCGACATCCAGAGGAATAATACCGGCAACAAGAGTAGTATTACATACAACCAGATGTGTAATACCGAGATCGAGTGATGCAATGCCGACAACCAGAGGAGTAATATCGACACCCAGAGGGGCAATACCGAAACGCAGAGGAGTATTACCGACGCCCAGACGAGTAATACCAACCCAGAGGATAATACCGATATCCAGAGCGGTAATACCGACAGCCAGCGGGATAATACTCTCACACATAGGAGTAACACCGACAACCAGAGGAGTAATACCGACATCCAGAGGAGTAATACAGTCACCCAGAGGAGTGATACCGTCACACAGAGGAGTAATACTGTCACCCAGGGGAGTAAATCCGACATTCAGTGGAATAGAACCGACACCCAGAGGAGTAATACTGAAATCCAGAGGAGTAATACTCTCAACCAGAGGAGTAATACCGATTTCCAGAGGAGTAATGCGGTCACCCACGGGGGATATGCGGTCACCGAGAGGAGTAATACCGACACACAACAGTGTAATACCGACGTCCAGAGGAGCAATCCTGTCACCCAGGGGAGTAAATCCGACGTTCAGAGGAGTAATACCTTCAACCAGAGGATTAATACCGAAATCCAGAGGAGTAATACCGTCACCCATAGGAGTAATACCGACACCCAGAGGAGTAATACAAACACCCAGAGGAGCAATACCGTCACCCAGAGGAGTAAATCAGTCACACAGAAATGTAATACCGACATCCAGAGGAGTAAGACGGTAAACCAGAGGAGTAATACCGGCAACCAGGGGAATAATACCAACATCCAGAGGAGTAATACCGTCACCCAGTGGAGTAATACCGACCCCCATAGAAGTAATACCGACATGAAGAGTAGTAATATCGACACCAAGAGTAGTAATATCGACATCCAGAGGAGTAATACCGTCAAACAGAGGAGTAATGGCCGACACCCAGAGGAGTAATACCGTCACCCAGAGGAGGAATACCGTCACCCAGTGGAGGAATACCGCCACGCAGATGAGTAATACCGACACTGACAGGAGTAATATCTTCACTCAGGTGTATAATACTGTCACTCAGGGGAGTAATATCTATATCCAGAGGAGTAATACCGACATCCAGAGAAGTAATGCCGACACACAGAGGAGTAATATAATCACCCAGAGGTGTGATACCGACATCCAGCGGAGTAATACTGACAACCAGAGGAGGAATAACGCCATCCAGAGTAGTAATACCGAAAACCAGAGGAGTAATGATTTCACCCAGATGAGTAATAGTGTCATCCAGAGAAGTAATACCGACACCCAGAGGTGTAATACTTTCACCCAGAGGAGCAATATCGATATTCGTAGGAGTAAGACGGTCAACCAGAGGAGTAATACTTTCACCCAGAGGAGTAATACCATCACCCAGAGGAGTAATGCCGTCACACATAGGAGGAATACCGACACCTAGAGAAGCAATACCTTTACCCAGTGGAGTAATACCGAACCCCAGAGGAGGAATTTCGCAATCCAGACGAGTAACACCGACATCCAGAGGAGTAATATCGATATCCACAGTAATGCCGTCATCCAGAGGAATAATACTGTCAACAGAGGAGTAATATGGACACGCAGAGCTGTAATAACGACTGCCGGAGGAGTAATACCGACACCCAGAGGAGTAATACCAACACCCAGAGGTGTAATACCGTTACCCATAGGAGTAATACTTTCACCCAGAGCAGTAATACCAACAATCAGAGCAGCAATACCGTCAGCCAGAGGAGTATTTGAGTCACACAGAGGTTTAATACCGACATCCAGAGGAATAATACCGACACCCAGAGGAATAATAACTTCACCCAGAGGGGTAATACTTTCCGGTAATAATGTCACCCAGAGGAGTAATATCGACATCCATAGGAGTAATACCGACAACCATAGGACTAATACCGACACCCAGAGGAGTTATAAAGTCGAGTAATAATGTCACCCACTGGAGTAATACCATCACGCAGAGGAGTAATACCGACACTGAGAAGAGTAATACCGCCATCCAGATGAGTAATTCCGACACCAGCAGAATAGTACCGACACCCAGATGAGTAATACCTTCACTCAGGGGAGTAATACCGACATCCAGCGGAGTAATACCGACACACAGAGGTGTAATATAATCACCCAGAGATGTGATACCGACATCCACAGATGTAATGCCAACATACAGAGGAGTAATACATTCATCAAGAGGAGTAATACCGACATCCAGAGCAGTAATACCGACACCCAGAGGAAGAATACCGACATCCAGGGAAGTAATACCGTCAGCCAGTGAAGTAGTACCGACACGTATAGGAGTAATACCGACATGCAGAGAAGTAATACCAACACCAAAGGAGTAATACCGTCACCCAGAGGAGTAAAAATGGAAGCCAGAAGATTAATACCGATACCCAGAGGAGTAATACTGACACGCAGCTGAGCAATACCGAGACCCAGAGGAGCAATGCCGACACTCAGTTGAGTAATACAGTCACCCGGAAGAGTAATCCCGACAGCCAGAGGAGTAATACCAACGCAGAGGAGAATTACCGACACCCAGAGGAATAATACTTTCACCCAGAGGAGTAATTCTGTCACCCAAATGAGTGAAAGTGTCACCCAGAGGAGTAACACTGTCACCCAGTGGAGTAATGCCGCCACGCAGATGAGTAATACCGACACTGACAGGAGTAATACCGACATCCAGATGAGTAATTCCGACACCAGAGGAATAATACCGACATGCAGAGGAGTAATACCTTCACTCAAGGGAGTAATACTGTCACACAGGGGAGTAATATCGATATCCAGAGAAGTAATACCGAAACCTAGAGGAGTAATACCGTCACTGAGGGGAGTAAGACCGACATCCAGAGAAGTAATACCGACACCCAGAGGAATAATATAATCACCCAGAGGTGTGATACCGATATCCAGAGGAGTAATACCGACAACCAGAGGAGTAATACCGCCATCCATAGTAGTAATACCGAAATACAGAGGAGTAATGCTTTCACCCAGATGAATAATAGCGTCATCCAGAGGAGTAATAACGACACCCAGAGGTGTAATACTTTCACCCAGAGGAGTAATATCGATATCCGTAGGAGTAACACGGTCAACCAGAGGAGTAATACCGACACCCATAGGAGTAATACTTTCACCCAGAGGAGTAATACCATCACCCAGAGGAGTATTGCCGTCACCCATAGGAGGAATACCGACACCTAGAGGAGCAATACCTTCACCCAGAAGAGTAATACCGAACCCCAGAGGAGGAATTTTGAAATCCAGATGAGTGACACCGACATCCAGAAGAATAATATCGATATCCAGAGTAATGCCGTCATCGAGAGCAGTAATACTGTCAACAGAGGAGTAATATGGACACGCAGAGCTGTAATAACGCCTGCCGGAGGAGTAATACCGCCACCCAGAGGAGTAATACCAACACCCAGAGGTGTAATACCAACAACCAGAGGAGCAATACCGTCAGCCAGAGGAGTAATTCAGTCACACAGAGGTTTAATACCGACATCCGGACGAATAATACCGACACCCAGAGGAATAATAACGTCACCCATAGGGGTAATACTTTCGAGTAATACTGTCACACACAGGAGTAATATCCACATAACTAGGAGTAATACCGACACACATAGGACTAATACCGACACCCAGGTGAGTTTTACAGTCGAGTAATACTGTCACCCAGAGGAATAATACCGACATCGAGAGAATTAATACCGTCAGCCAGTGGAGTAGTACCGACACGTATAGGAGTAATACCGACATGCAGAGAATTAATACCAACACCAAAGGAGTAATACCGTCACCCAGAGGAGTAGAAATGGAACCCAGAAGAGTAATACCGATACCCAGAGGAGTAATACTGACACGCAGCTGAGCAATACCGAGACCCAGAGAAGCAATGCCGACACTCAGTTGAGTAATACAGTCACCCGGAATTGTAATCCCGACAGCCAGAGGAGTAATACCAACGCAGAGGAGTAATACCGACACCCAGAGGAATAATACTTTCACCCAGAGGAGTAATTCCGTCACCCAAAGGAGTGAAAACGTCACCCAGAGGAGTAACACTGTCACCCAGTGGAGTAATACCGCCACGCAGATGAGTAATACCGACACTGACAGGAGTAATACCGACATCCAGATGAGTAATTCCGACACCAGAGGAATAATACCGACACGCAGAGGAGTAATACCTTCACTCAAGGGAGTAATACTGTCACACAGGGGAGTATTATCGATATCCAGAGGAGTAATACCGAAACCTAGAGGAGTAATACCGTCACTGAGGGGAGTAAGACCGACATCCAGAGAAATAATACCGACACACAGAGGAATAATATAATCACCCAGACATGTGATACCGACATCCAGAGGAGTAATACCGACACCCAGAGGAGTAATACCGCCATTCAGAGTAGTAATACCGAAAACCAGAGGAGTAATGCTTTCACCCAGATGAATAATAGCGTCATCCAGAGGAGTAATACCGACACCCAGAGGTGTAATACTTTTACCCAGAGGAGTAATATCGATATCCGTAGGAGTAACACGGTCAATCAGAGGAGTAATACCGACACCCATAGGAGTAATACTTTCACCCAGAGGAGTAATACCTTCACCCAGAGGAGTAATGCCGTCACCCATAGGAGGTATATCGACACCTAGAGGAGCAATACCTTCACCCAGAGGAGTAATACCGAACCCCAGAGGAGGAATTTTGCAATCCAGACGAGTAACACCGACATCCAGAAGAATAATATCTATATCCAGAGTAATGCCGTCACCAAGAGGAGTAATACTGTCAACAGAGGAGTAATATGGACACGCAGAGCTGTAATAAAGCCTGCCGGAGGAGTAATACCGACACCCAGAGGAGTAATACCGTCACCCAGAGGTGTAACACCAACAACCAGAGGAGCAATACCGTCAGCCAGAGGAGTAATTCAGTCACACAGAGGTTTAATACCGACATCCAGATGAATAATACCGACACCCAGAGGAATAATAACGTCACCCAGAGGTGTAATACTTTGGAGTAATACTGTCACACACAGGAGTAATATCGACATAAATAGGAGTAATACCGACACACATAGGACTAAGACCGACACCCAGGTGAGTTATACAGTCGAGTAATACTGTCACCCAGTGGAGTAATACCGTCACGCAGAGGAGTAATACCGACACTGAGAGGAGTAATACCGCCATCCAGATGAGTAATTCCGAAACCAGCAGAAGAATACCGACACCCAGATGAGTAATACCGTCACTCAGGGAGTAATACCGGCATCCAGAGGAGTAATACCGACACACAGAGGTGTAAAATAATCACCCAGAGGTGTGATACCGACATCCACAGAGTTAATGCCGACATCAAGAGGAGTAATACATTCATCAAGAGGAGTAATACCGACATCCAGGGGAATAATTCCGACATCCAGAGAAGTAATACCGTCAGCCAGTGGAGTAGTACCGACACGTATAGGAGTAATATCAACATTCAGATAATTAATACCATCACCAAAGGAGTAATACCGTCACCCAGAGGAGCAAAACTGGAACCCAGAAGAGTAATACAGATACCCAGAAGAGTAATACTGACAGCAGCTGAGCAATACCGAGACCCATAGGAGCAATACCGACACTCTGTTGAGTAATACAGTCACCCGGAAGAGTAATCCCGTCAGCCAGAGGAGTAATACCAACGCAGAGGAGTAATACCGACACCCAGAGGAATAATACTTTCACCCAGAGGAGTAATGCTGTCACCCAAAGGAGTGAAAGCGTCACCCAGAGGAGTAACACTGTCACCCAGTGGAGTAATACCGCCACGCAGATAAGTAATACCGACACTGACAGGAGTAATACCGACATCCAGATGTGTAATTCCGACAATAGAGGAATAATACCAACACGCAGAGGAGCAATAGCTTTACTCAAGGGAGTAATACTGTCACACAGGGGAGTGATATCGATATCCAGAGGAGTAATACCGAAACCTAGAGGAGTAATACCGTCACTCAGGGGAGTAAGACCGACATCCAGAGAAGTAATACCGACACTGACAGGAGTAATACCGACATCCAGATGAGTAATTCCGACAATAGAGGAATAATACCAACACGCAGAGGAGCAATAGCTTTACTCAAGGGAGTAATACTGTCACACAGGGGAGTGATATCGATATCCAGAGGAGTAATACCGAAACCTAGAGGAGTAATACCGTCACTCAGGGGAGTAAGACCGACATCCAGAGAAGTAATACCGACACACAGAGGAATAATATAATCACCCAGAGGCGTGATACCGACATCAAGAGGAGTAATACCGACACCCAGAGGAGTAATACCGCCATCCAGAGTAGTAATACCGAAAACCAGAGGAGTAATGCTTTCATATAGATGAGTAATAGCGTCATCCAGAGGAGTAATACCGACACCCAGAGGTGTAATACGTTCGCCCAGAGGAGTAATATCGATATCCCTAGGAGTAACACGGTCAACCAGAGGAGCAATACCGACACCCAGAGGAGTAATACCATCACCCAGAGGAGTAATGCCGTCACCCATAGGAGGAATACCGAGACCTAGAGGAGCAATACCTTCACCCAGAGGAGTAATACCGAACCCCAGAGGAGGAATTGTGCAATCCAGACGAGTAACACCGACATCCAGAAGAATAATATCGATATCCAGAGCAATGCCGTCATCCAGAGGAGTAATACTGTCAACAGAGGAGTAATATGGACACGCATAGCTGTAATAGCGCCTGCCGGAGGAGTAATACCGACACCCAGAGGAGTAATACCAACACGCAGAGGTGTAATAACAACAACCAGAGGAGCAATACCGTCAGCCAGAGGAGTAACCCAGTCACACAGAGGTTTAATACCGACATCCAGACGAATAATACCGACACTCAGAGGAATAATAACGTCACCCAGAGGGGTAATACTTTCGAGTAATACTGTCACACACAGGAGTAATATCGACATCTATAGGAGTAATACCGGCACCCATAGGAATAATACCGACACCCAGAGGATTTATACAGTCGAGTAATACTGTCAACCAGTGGAGTAATACCGTCACGCAGAGGAGTAATACCGACATTGAGAGGAGTAATACCGCCGTCCAGATGAGTAATTCCGAAACCAGCGGAATAATACCGACACCCAGATGAGTAAAAGCATCACTCAGGGGAGTAATACCGACATCCAGACGAGTAATTTCGACACCCAGAGGACAAATATCGTCACTCAGGGGAGTAATACCAGCATCCAGAGGAGTAATACCGACACACAGTGGAGTAATATAATCACCCAGAGATGTGATACCGACATCGATAGAAGTAATGCCGACATCCAGAGGAGTAATACTTTCATCAAGAGGCGTGATACCGACACCCAGAGGAGTAATACCGATACCCAGATGAATAATACCGACATCCAGAGAAGTAATAACGTCAGCCAGTGGAGTAGTACCGACATGCATAGGAGTAATACCGACATGCAGAGATGTAATACCAACATCAAATGAGTAATACCGTCACCCAGAGGAGTAAAACTGGAACCCAGAAGAGTAATACCGATACCCAGAGGAGTAATACCGACACGCAGCGGAGCAATACCGAGACCCAGAGGAGAAATACCGACACTCAGTTGAGTAATACAGTCACCCGGAGGAGTAATCCGGACAGCCAGAGGAGTAATACCGACATCCAGACGAGAAATACCGACACCCAGAGGACAAATATCGTCACTCAGGGGAGTAATACTTTCATCAAGAGGAGTAATACCGACACCCAGAGGAGTAATACCGACATCCAGAGAAGTAATAACGTCAGCCAGTGGAGTAGTACCGACATGCATAGGAGTAATACCGACATGCAGAGATGTAATACCAACACCAAAGGAGTAATACCGTCACCCAGAGGAGTAAAACTGGAACCCAGAAGAGTAATACCGATACCCAGAGGAGTAATACCGACACGCAGCAGAGCAATACCGAGACCCAGAGGAGAAATACCGACACTCAGTTGAGTAATACAGTCACCCGGAGGAGTAATCCCGACAGCCAGAGGAGTAATACCGACATCCAGACGAGTAATACCGACACCCAGAGGACAAATATCGTCACTCAGGGGAGTTATACCAGCATCCAGAGGAGTAATACCGACACACAGAGGAGTAATATAATCATCCGGAGATATGATACCGACATCCACAGAAGCAATGCCGACATCCAGAGGAGTAATACTTTCATCAAGAGGAGTAATACCGACACGCAGAGGAGTAATACCGACACCCAGAGTAATAATACCGACATCCAGAGAAGTAATAACGTCAGCCAGTGGAGTAGTACCGACATGCATAGGAGTAATACCGACATGCAGAGATGTAATACCAACACCAAAGGAGTAATACCGTCACCCAGAGGAGTAAATCTGGAACCCAGAAGAGTAATACCGATACCCAGAGGAGTAATACCGACACGCAGCGGAGCAATACCGAGACCCAGAGGAGAAATACCGACACTCAGTTGAGTAATACAGTCACCCGGAGGAGTAATCCCGACAGACAGAGGAGTAATACCGACACCCAGAGAAGTAATATCGAAACCCAGACGAGTAATACCAAACCAGAGCAGTAATACCGCCACCAAGAGGAGTAATCGCGTCACCCCGAGTAGTAGTACCTACATACAGAGTAGTAATACTGTCACCCAGAGGAGTAATACCGATATCCAGAGGAGTAATACGGTCACCAGGGGAGTTGTACCTTCACCGAGAGGAGTAATAACGACACCCAAGAAATAATACCGACATCCAGAAGAGTAATACCATCACCCAGGGGAGTAATACCGTCACCTAGAGGAGTAATACAGACACGCAGTTGAGTTATACCGACATCCAGAGGAGTATACCGATACCAGAGCAGTAATATCAACGCCCAGTGGAGTAATACCGACATCCAGAGGAGAAATACCATCACTCAGAGGAGTAATACCGATACCCAGAGGATTAATACCGTCACCCAATGGAGTAATACCGAACACCAGAGGTGTAATATCGACATCCAGATGAGTAATGCCGACATCCAGAGAAGTAATACATTCAGCTACAGCAGTAAATCCGACAGTCATTGGAATAGAACCAACACCCAGAGGAGTAATACTGTCAACAAGAGGAGTAATACCGATTTCCAGAGGAGCAATGCGGTCACCCAGGGGAGTTATACCGTCACCGAGAGGAGTAATACCGACACACAACAGTGTAATACCGACGTCCAGAGGAGTAATCCCGTCACCCAGAGGAGTAATCCTGTCACCCAGGGGAGCAAATCCGACGTTCAGAGGAGTAATACCTTCAACCAGAGGATTAATACCGAAATCCAGAGGAGTAATACCGTCACCCATAGAAGTAATACCGACACACAGGTGAGTAATATCCACGCCCAGACGAGTAATGCCGACATCCAGAGGGGTAATGCCGTCACACATAGTAGTAATACCTACACCTAGAGGAGTAATAGCTTCATCCACAGGAGTGATACTGAACCCCAGAGGTGGAATTTTGCAATCCAGTCGAGTAACAGCGAAATCAAGATGAGTAATATCGACATCCAGAGTACTGCCGTCATCCAGAGGAGTAATACTGTCAACAGAGGTGTAATATGGACAAGCAGAGCTGTAATAACGACTCCCAGAGGAGTAATACCGACACCCAGAGGAGTAATGCCGACACTCGGAGGTGTAAGACAGACACCCAGAGGACTAATACCAACAACGAGAGGAGCAATACCGTCACCCAGAGGAGTAAATCAGTCACACAGAAATTTAATACCGACATCCAAAGGAGTAATACCTTAACCCAGAGGAGTAATACCGGCAACCAGGGAAATAATACCAACATCCAGATGAGTAATACCGTCAACCAGTGGAGTAATACCATCACCCAGTGGAGTAATACCAACTCAGAGAACTAATACCGATATCCAGGGCTGTAATACCGACACCCAGCGGGATAATACTCTCACCCATAGGAGTAACACCGGCAACCAGAGGAGTAATACCAATATCCAGAGGAGTAATACCGTCACCCAGGGGAGTAAATCCGACAGTCAGTGGAATAGAACCAACACCCAGAGGAGTAATACTGTCAACAAGAGGAGTAATACCGATTTCCAGAGGAGCAATGCAGTCACCCAGGGGAGATATACCGTCACCGAGAGGAGTAATACCGACACACAACAGTGTAATACCGACGTCCAGAGGAGTAATCCCGTCACCCAGAGGAGTAATCCTGTCACCCAGGGGAGCAAATCCGACGTTCAGAGGAGTAATACCTTCAACCAGAGGATTAATACCGAAATCCAGAGGAGTAATACCGTCACCCATAGAAGTAATACCGACACCCAGGGGAGTAATATCGACACCCAGACGAGTAATGCTGACATCCATATGGGTAATGCCGTCACCCATAGTAGTAATACCGACACCTTTAGGAGTAATAGCTTCGTCCAGAGGAGTGATACCGAACCCCAGAGGTGGAATTTTGCAATCCAGTCGAGTAACAGCGACACCCAGAGGAGTAATATCGACATCCAGAGTAGTGCCGTCATACAGAGAAGTAATACTGTCAACAGAGGAGTAATATGGACACGCAGAGCTGTAATAACGACTGCCAGAGGAGTAATACCGACACCCAGAGGAGTAATGCCGGCACTCAGAGGCGTAAGACCGACACCCAGAGGAGTAATACCAACAACGAGAGGAGCAATACCGTCACCCAGAGGAGTAAATCAGTAACACAGAAATGTAATACCGACATCCAGAGGAGTAATACCTTCACCTAGTGGAGTAATACCGACACCCATAGAAGTAATACCGACACGAAGAGAAGCAATATCGACACCAAGAGGAGTAATACCGACATCCAGAGGAGTAATACCGTCAACCAGAGCAGTAATGACCGACACCCAGAGGATGAATACCGTCACCCAGTGGAGTAATACCGCCTCGCAGATGAGTAATACCGACACTGACAGGAGTAATACCGACATCCAGATGATTAATTCCGACACCAGAGGAATAATACCGACATGCAGAGGAGTAATATCTTCACTCAAAGGAGTAATACTGTCACTCAGTGGAGTAATATCGATTTCCAGAGGAGTAATACCGAAACCTAGAGGAGTAATACCGTCACTCAGGAGAGTAAGACCGATATCCAGAGAAGTAATACCGACACACAGAGGAGTAATATAATCACCCAGAGGTGTGATACCGACATCCAGAGGAATAATACCGACACCCAGAGGAGTAATATCGACATCCAGAGGAGTAATACCGCCAAACAGAGGATTAATACAGAAACACAAAGGAGTAGTACCGACACCCAGAAGCGTAATCGCGAAATCCAGAAGAATAATACCGCCATCCAGAGGAGTGATACCGAAAACTAGAGGAGTAATACTTTCACCCAGATGAGTAATAGCGTAATCCAGAGGAATAATACCGACTCCCAGAGGAGTAATACTTTCACTCAGTGGAGTCATACCGATATCCGGAGGAGTAATACGGTCAACCAGAGGAGTAATACCGACACCCACAGGAGCAATACTTTCACCCAGAGGAGTAATAATGACAACCAGAGGAGTAATACCTTCACCTAGAGGAATAATGCAGCCACCCAGAGGAGTAATGCCGATATCCAGCGGAATAATACCGATATCCAGTGGAGTAATACCGTCACCTCGAGGGGTAATACTTTTACGCAGCGGAGTAATAGCAACTTCCATTGGAGTAAACTGACACCCAATTGACGAGTACCGTCACCCAGAGGAGTAATAATGTCGAGTAATTTTCTCACCCAGTGGAGTAATACCGTCACCCAGAGGAGTACTACCGACACCCAGAGGAAGAATACTCTCACCCAGTGGAGTAATACCGATATCCAGTGGAGTAATATGGTCACCCACGGGAGTTATACCGTCAACAAGAGGAGTAATACCGACACGGAGCAGAGTAATGCCGAAATGCAGAGGATTAATGCCGTCACCCAGTGGAGTAATACGATGTCCAGAGGAGTAATAACGATAACCAAAGTAGTAATACCGACATCTAGAGGATTAATAACGTCACCCAGATGAGTAATAGCTACACATAGAGGAATAATACCGTCATGCAGAGGAATGCTACCAACACCCAGAAGAGTAAGTCCGTTATCCAGAAGAGTAATACCGAACATCAGAGGAGTAATATCGCCATTCAGACGAGCAATACCGACATCTAGAGGAGAAATATCGACATCCAGAGTAATGCCGTCGCCCAGAGGAGTGATACTGTCACCAGAGGAGTAATATCGACACGCAGGTGAATAATACCATCACCCAGAGGAGTAATTCAGTCACCGCAATGAGTAATAGCGACATCCAGAGGAGTAATACCGAAAGCCAGAGGAGTAATACCGACACTCAGAGGAGTAACACGTTCACCCAGAGGAGAAATACCAACACCCAGAGGAGCAATACCGACACCCAAATGAGTAATACCGTGACCCAGAGGGGTAATACTGTCGAGTAATAGTGCCAACCAGAGGAGTAATAGCGACATCCTTAGGAGCAATATCGACTCCCAGAGGAGCAATACCG
This sequence comes from Pristiophorus japonicus, assembly GCF_044704955.1. Lineage (NCBI taxonomy): Eukaryota > Metazoa > Chordata > Chondrichthyes > Pristiophoridae > Pristiophorus > Pristiophorus japonicus. Next base: position 153,947,001 of record NC_091984.1, on the reverse strand, counting down.
ACAACCAGAGGAGTAATGCCGTCAAATAAAGGAATAATACTGTCGAGCAAAACTGTCACCCAGTGGAGTAATACCGTTACCCAGAGGTGTAATACGGTCACTGAGAGGAGTAATACTGTCGAGTAATACTTTCACCCAGGCGAGTAATTCCGACAACCAGAGGAGTAATACCGACACCCAGACGAGTAATAACGACACCCAGCGGAGTAATACCGACACCCAGAGGAGTAATACTGTCAACCAGAGGAGCAATACCGACATACTGATGAGTAATATCGTCAGCCAGAGGAGTAATACTGTCACCCAAGAGAGGAATACAGACATCCAGAGGAGTAATACTGTCACGCAGACGAGTAATGCCATTACCCAGTGGAGTAATACCGACACCCAAAGGAGTAGTACCGACATGTAGCGGGGTAATGGCGACATCCAGAGGAGTAATATCGACAAGCAGAAAAGTAATACCGAAGCACAGAGGAGTAAATCCCACACCCAGATGAGTAATACTTTCACTCAGAGGAGTAATAACGTCATCCAGAGGTGTAATACCGAAACCCAGAGAAGCATTACTGTCACCCAGGGGAGTAATACCGACACATGGAGGATTAATATAATCACCCAGAATAGTAATTCCAACATCCGTAGTAATACCGATACCCAGACGAGTAATAGCGACATCCAGAGGAGCAATACCGACATGCAGAGGAGTAATCCCTAAACCCAGAGGAGTAATACCGAAACCCGGAGGTGTAATATTTTCAATCAGCGGAGGAATATCGTCATCCACAGGAGTAATACCGAAATCCAGAGGAGTAATACTTTCTCCCAGAGGAGTGATATTAACACTCAGTGGATCAATACCGACAAGCAGAGGAGTAATACCGACTCGCAGAGAAGTAATATCGACATCCAGACGAGTAATGTCAACCCAGAGGAGTAATATCGACATCCAGAGGTGTAATGCTGACTCCAAGATGAGTAATACTTTCACCGAGAGGAGTAATATCGAAACCTAGAGGAGTAATAGCGACACCCGAAGGAGTAATACAGTCACCCAGAGGAGTAATACCGACATCCAGTGGAGTAATAGCGACATCTAGATGAGTAATACCGATATGCAGAGGAGCAATCCCTAAACCCAGAGGAGTAATACCGACACCCAGAGGAGTAATATTTTCACTCAGCGGAGGAATGCCGTCATCCAGAGGAGTAATACCGAAATCCAGAGCAGTAATACTTTCTCCCAGAGTAGTAAGACCGAAATCCAGAGTAGTAATACTGTCACCCATATGAGTAATATCGTCACCCAGAGGAGTAATATCGACATCCAGATGAGTAATAGCGAAATCCAGACGAGTAATATGGTCACCCAGAGAAGTAATACTTTCACCCAGTTGAATAATACCGATATCCAGAGGAGTAATACGGTGACCCAGGGGAGTTATGCCATCAGCGACAGGAGTAATACCGACACCCAGCGAAGTAATACCGACGTCCAGCGGAGTAATCATTTCACCCAGATGAGTAATATTGACACCCAGAGGAGCAATACCGACACCCAGAGGAGTAATATGTTCACCCAGCGGAGTAATACTGACACCCAGAGGCGCAATACCGACACCCAGAGGAGTAATTCCTACATCCAGAGGAGTAATACCTACGTTTAGAGTTGTAATACCGACATCCCCAGGCGTACTACCTTCAGCCAAATGAGTGTTACTGTCACGCAGACGAGTAAAATGCCATTACCCAGTGGAGTAATACCGACACCCAAAGGAGTAGTACCGACATGTAGCGGGGTAATGGCGACATCCAGAGAAGTAATATCGACAAGCAGCAAAGTAATACCGAAGCACAGAGGAGTAATTCCCACACCTAGAGGAGTAATACTTTCACTCAGAGGAGTAATAACGTCATCCAGAGGAGTAATACCGAAACCCAGAGAAGCATTACTGTCACCCAGGGGAGTAATACCGACACATGGAGGAGTAATATAATCACCCAGAATAGTAATTCCAACATCCGGAGTAGTAATACCGATACCCAGACGAGTAATAGCGACATCCAGAGGAGCAATACCGACATGCAGAGGAGTAATCCCTAAACCCAGAGGAGTAATACCGAAATCCGGAGGTGTAATATTTTCAATCAGCGGAGGAATGCCGTCATCCACAGGAGTAATACCGAAATCCAGAGGAGTAATACTTTCTCCCAGAGGAGTGATATTAACACTCAGTGGATCAATACCGACAAGCAGAGGAGTAATAGCGACTCGCAGAGAAGTAATATCGACATCCAGACGAGTAATGTCAACCCAGAGGAGTAATATCGACATCCAGAGGTGTAATGCTGACTCCAAGATGAGTAATACTTTCACCGAGAGGAGTAATATCGAAATCTAGAGGAGTAATAGCGACACCCGAAGGAGTAATACAGTCACCCAGAGGAGTAATACCGACATCCAGTGGAGTAATAGCGACATCTAGATGAGTAATACCGATATGCAGAGGAGCAATCCCTAAACCCAGAGGAGTAATACCGACACGCAGAGGAGTAATATTTTCACTCAGCGGAGGGATGCCGTCATCCAGAGGAGTAATACCGAAATCCAGAGCAGTAATACTTTCTCCCAGAGTAGTAAGACCGAAATCCTGAGTAGTAATACTGTCACCCATAGGAATAATATCGTCACCCAGAGGAGTAATATTGACATCCAGATGAGTAATAGCGAAATCCAGACGAGTAATATGGTTACCCAGAGTAGTAATACTTTCACCCAGTTGAGTAATACAGATATCCAGAGGAGTAATACGGTGACCCAGGGGAGTTATGCCATCAGCGACAGGAGTAATACCGACACCCAGCAAAGTAATACCGACGTCCAGAGGAGTAATACTTTCACCCAGATGAGTAATATTGACACCCAGAGGAGCAATACCGACACCCAGAGGAGCAATATGTTCACCCAGCGGAGTAATACTGACACCCAGTGGCGCAATACCGACACACAGAGGAGTAATTCCTACATCCAGAGGAGTAATACCTACGTCCAGAGGAGTAATACCGACATCCCCAGGAGTACTACCTTCAGCCAAATTAGTGTTACTGATACGCAGAGGAGTAATACTGACACGCAGACGAGTAATACCAACTCAGATGAGTATTACCAACATCCAGAGGTGTAATACCGACACCCAGATTAGTAATACTTTCACCCAGCGGAGTAATACCGACAACCAGAGGTGTAATAACGACACCCAGAGGAGTAATATTGACAACCAGAGGAGCAATACTGACACCCAGAAGAGTAATATTTTCAACTAGGTGAGTAATACTGACAACCAGATGAGTAATACCGACACCCAGTGGGGTAATACCGACACCCAGAGGAGTAATACCGTCAATCAGAAGCGTAATGCCGACATCTAGAGGTGTAATACCGACACACAGAGGCGTAATAGAGTCACCCAGAGCAGTAATACCGACATCCAGAACAGTAATACCTACACCCAGAGGAGTAATGCCGACATCAAGCGGAGTAATACCGTCACCCAGAGGAGTATTCCGACAGCCAGATGAGTAGTACTGAAACCCAGAGGAGTAATAGCGAGATGCAGAGGAGAAATGCCGACATGTAGAGGAGTAATACCGAAACCCATAGGAGTAATACCGACACCCAGAGGAGTAATACTTTCATTCAGAGGAGTAATACAACCACTCAGAGGAATAATACCGAAAGCCTGAGGAGTAATACTTTCTCCCAGAGGAGGAACACCGTCACCAGATGAGCCATACCGAAATGCAGAGGAGTAATGGCGACATCCTGAGGTGTAATACCGACACGCAGCAGAGTAATACCGAAACCCAGAGGAGTAATACCAACACCCAGATGAGTAATACTTTCACTTAGAGGAGTAATACCGTGATACAGAGAAGTAATACCGAAACCCAGAGGAGTAATACTTTTACCCAGAGTTGTAATATTGACACCCAGAGGAGCAATACCGACACGGAAAGGATCATTAACGGCACCCAGAGGTGTTATAGCGACATCCAGAGGAGTAATACCGACATCCAGGGAGTTAAAGAGACACACAGAGACGGAATACCATCACCTAGACGAGTAATATCAAAACGCAGAGGAGTAATACCGACACCCAGAGGAGTTATACCAACCCAGAGGAGTAATGCCGACATCCAAAGGTGTAATACCGACACCCAGAGGAGTAATACTTTCACTCAGAGGAGTAATACCGACATCCAGAGGAGTACTACCGACACCCAGAGGAAGAATACTCTCACCCAGTGGAGTAATACCGATATCCAGAGGAGTAATATGGTCACCCACGGGAGTTATACCGTCAACACGAGGAGTAATACCGACACGGAGCAGAGTAATGCCGACATGCAGAGGATTAATGCCGGCACCCAGTGGAGTAATACGATGTCCAGAGGAGTAATGACGATAACCAAAGTAGTAATACCGATATCCAGACGATTAATAACGTCACACAGAGGAGTAATAGCGACACACAGGGAATAATACCGTCATGCAGAGGAATGCTACCAACACCCAGAAGAGTAAGTCCGTTATCCAAAAGAGTAATACCGAACATCAGAGGAGTAATATCGCCATTCAGATGAGCAATACCGACATCTAGAGGAGTAATATCGACATCCAGAGTAATGCCGTCGCCCAGAGGAGCGATACTGTCACCAGAGGAGTAATATCGCCACGCAGATGAATAATACCATCACCCAGAGGAGTAATTCAGTCACCGCAATGAGTAATAGCGACATCCAGAGGAGTAATACCGAAAGCCAGAGGAGTAATACTGACACCCAGGGGAGTAACATGTTCACCCAGAGGAGAAATACCAACACCCAGAGGAGCAATACCGACACCCAAATGAGTAATATCGTGACCCAGAGGGGTAATACTGTCGAGTAATAGTGCCAACCAGAGGAGTAATAGCGACATCCTTAGGAGCAATATCGACACCCAGAGGAGTAATACCGACAACCAGAGGAATAATGCCGTCAAATAGAGGAATAATACTGTCGAGCAAAACTGTCACCCAGTGGAGTAATACCGTCACCCAGAGGTGTAATACGGTCACTGAGAGGAGTAATACTGTCGAGTAATACTTTCACCCAGGCGAGTAATTCCGACAACCAGAGGAGTAATACCGACACCCAGACGAGTAATACCGACACCCAGTGGAGTAATACCGACACCCAGAGGTGTAATACTGTCAACCAGAGGAGTAATACCGACATACTGATGAGTAGTATCGTCAGCCAGAGGAGTAATACTGTCACCCAGGAGAGGAATACAGACATCCAGAGGAGTAATACTGTCACGCAGACGAGTAATGTCATTACCCAGTTGAGTAATACCGACACCCAAAGGAAAAGTACCGACACGTAGCGGGGTAATGGCGACATCCAGAGGAGTAATATCGACAAGCAGCAAAGTAATACCGAAGCACAGAGGAGTAATTCCCACACACAGAGGGAGTAATACTTTCACTCAGAGGAGTAATAACGTCATCCAGAGGAGTAATACCGAAACCCAGAGAAGCATTACTGTCACCCAGGGAAGTAATACCGACACATAGAGGAGTAATATAATCACCCAGAATAGTAATTCCAACATCCGGAGTAGTAATACCGATACCCAGACGAGTAATAGCGACATCCAGAGGAGCAATACCGACATGCAGAGGAGTAATCCCTAAACCCAGAGGAGTAATACCGACACCCGGAGGTGTAAGATTTTCAATCAGCGGAGTAATGCCGTCATCCAGAGGAGTAATACCGAAATCCAGAGGAGTAATACTTTCTCCCAGAGGAGTGATATTGACACTCAGTGGAGCAATACCGACAAGCAGAGGAGTAATACCGACTCGCAGAGAAGTAATATCGACATCCAGACGAGTAATGTCAACCCAGAGGAGTAATACCGACATCCAGAGGTGTAATGCTGACTCCAAGATGAGTAATACTTTCACCGAGAGGAGTAATATCGAAACCTAGAGGAGTAATAGCGACACCCGAAGGAGTAATACAGTCACCCAGAGGAGTAATACCGACATCCAGTGGAGTAATAGCGACATCTAGATGAGTAATACCGATATGCAGAGGAGCAATCCCTAAACCCAGAGGAGTAATACCGACACGCAGAGGAGTAATATTTTCACTCAGCGGAGGGATGCCGTCATCCAGAGGAGTAATACCGAAATCCAGAACAGTAATACTTTCTCCCAGAGTAGTAAGACCGAAATCCAGAGTAGTAATACTGTCACCCATAGGAGTAATATCGTCACCCAGAGGAGTAATATTGACATCCAGATGAGTAATAGCGAAATCCAGACGAGTAATATGGTCACCCAGAGTAGTAATACTTTCACACAGTTGAGTAATACCGATATCCAGAGGAGTAATACGGTGACCCAGCGGAGTTATGCCATCAGCGACAGGAGTAATACCGACACCCAGCAAAGTAATACCGACGTCCAGAGGAGTAATAATTTCACCCAGATGAGTAATATTGACACCCAGAGGAGCAATACCAACACCCAGAGGAGTAATATGTTAACCCAGCAGAGTAATACTGACACCCAGAGGCGCAATACCGAAACCCAGAGGAGTAATTCCTACATCCAGAGGAGTAATACCTACGTCCAGAGGAATAATACCGACATCCCCAGGAGTACTACCTTCAGCCAAATGAGTGTTACCGATACGCAGAGGAGTAATACTGACACGCAGACGAGTAATACCAACTCAGATGAGCAATACTAACATCCAGAGGTGTAATAGCGACACCCAGATTAGTAATACTTTCACCCAGCGGAGTAATACCGACAGCCAGAGGTGTAATAACGACACCCAGAGGAGTAATATTTTCAACTAGGTTAGTAATACTGACAACCAGATGAGTAATACCGACACCCAGTGGTGTAATACCTACACCCAGAGGAGTAATACCGTCAATCAGAGGCGTAATGCCGACATCTAGAGGTGTAATACCGACACACAGAGGCGTAATAGAGTCACCCAGAGCAGTAATACCGACATCCAGAACAGTAATACCTACATCCAGAGGAGTAATACCGACATCAAGAGGAGTAATATCGTCACCCAGAGTAGTATTCCGACAGCCAGATGAGTAGTACTGAAACCCAGAGGAGTAATAGCGAGATGCAGAGGAGAAATACCGACATGTAGAGGAGTAATACCGAAACCCAGAGGAGTAATACCGACACCCAGAGGAGTAATACTTTCACTCAGAGGAGTAATACAACCACTCAGAGGAGTAATACCGAAAGCCTTAGGAGTCATACTTTCTCCCAAAGGAGGAAAACCGTCACCAGATGAGCAATACCGAAATGCAGATGAGTAATGGCGACATCCTGAGGAGTAATACCGACATGCAGCAGAGTAATACCGAAACCCAGAGGAGTAATACCAACACCCAGATGAGTAATACTTTCACTTAGAGGAGTAATACCGTGATCCAGGGAAGTAATACCGAAACCCAGAGGAGTAATACTTTCACCCAGAGTTGTAATATTGACACCCGGAGGAGCAATAGCGACACGGAAAGGATCATTACCGGCACCCAGAGCAGTAATAGCGACATCCAGAGGAGTAATACCGACATTCAGGGAGTGAAAGAGACACCCAGAGACGGAATACCATCACCTAGACGAGTAATATCAAAACGCAGAGGAGTAATACCGACACCCAGAGGAGTAATACCAACCCAGAGGAGTAATGCCGACATCCAAAGGTGTAATGCCGACACCCAGAGGAGTAATACTTTCACCCAGAGGAGTAATACCGACATCCAGAGGAGTAATACCGAAAATCAGTGGAGTAATACTTTCACCCAGAGTAGTAATATTGACACCCGGGGGAGCAATACCGTCACGGAGAGGATCATTACCGACACCCAGAGGAGTAATACCGACATCCAGAGGAATAATACCGACATCCAGGGAGTGAAAGAGGCACCCAGAGACGGAATACCATCACCTAGACGAGTAATATCAAAACACAGAGGAGTGATACCGACACCCAGAGGAGTAACACTAACCCAGAGGAGTAATGCCGACATCCAACGGTGTAATACCGGCACCCAGAGGAGTAATACTTTCACCCAGATGAGTAATACCGACATCCAGATGAATAATAGCGACACCCAAATGAGTAACAACTTCACCCAGAGGAGTAATACCGATATCTAGAGGAGTACTACTGCCACCCAGAGGTGTAATACCGTCACCCAGAGGAGTAATACCGACACCCAGTTGAGTAATAGCGTCACCCATAGCTGTAATACCGACATCCAGAGGAGTAATACTCTCACCCAGGGGTGTAATGCCGACGTCCAGCGAAGTAATACCGACAACCAGAGGAGTAATACCGACAACCGGCAGAGTAATACCGTCACACAGAGGAGTAATACTGAAACCCAGAGGAGTAATATCGATACCAAAGGAGTAATACCGTCACCCAGAGGAGTAATACCGACACGCAAAGGAGGAGTACTTTCATCCAGGGGAGTAATACCCAACCTCACAGGAGTAATATCATTATCCAGATGAGTAAGACCGACATCCAGAGGAGTAATATTTTCACCCAGAGGAGTAATACTGGCACCCAGAGGAGTAATACCGACACCCTGGGGAGTAATACCGACACCCATTGGCGTAATACCGTCATTTAGAGGAGTAATACCGACATCCAGAGGTGTAATACCGACACACATAGGCGTAATATAGTCACTCAGAGGAGTAATACCGACATCCAGAGGAGTAATACCAATACCCATAGGAGTAATACTTTCACCCAGAGTAGTAATATTGACACCAGGAGGAGAAATACCGACACGGAGTGGATCATTACCGACACCCAGAGGAGTAATACCGACATCCAGTGAGTGATGCCGACACCCGGAGACGGAACACCATCACCCAGACGAGTACTACCGAAAGGCAGAGGAATGATACCGACACCCAGAGGAGTAATAATTTCACCCAGATGGGTAATACCGACATCCAGATGAATAATAGCGACACCCAAATGAGTAATGGCTTCACCCAGAGGAGTAATACCGATATCTAGAGGAGTAATACTGTCACCTAGACGTGTAATACCTTCACCCAGAGGAGTAATACCGAAACCCAATTGAGTAATAGCGTCACCCAGAGCAGTAATACCGACATCCAGAGGAGTAATACTCTCACCCAGGGGAGTAATACTTTCATCCAGTGTAGTAATACCTACAGCCAGAGGAGTAATACCGACATCCAGAGGCGTACTATCGTCACCCAGAGGACTATTCCGAAACCTAGGTGAGTAGTACCAACAGCCAGCGGAGTAATAGCGACATCCAGAAGAGTAATACTGGCATGCAGAGGAGTAATCACTAAACCCATAGGAATAATACTGATACCCAGAGGAGTAATACTTTCATTCAGAGTAGTAATATCGTCATCCAGAGGAGTAATACCGAAACCCAGAGGTGTAATACCGACACGCAAAGGAGGAATACTTTCATCCAGGGGAGTAATACCCAACCTCACAGGAGTAATATCATTATCCAGATGAGTAAGACCGACATCCAGAGGAGTAATACCGACACCCATATTAGGAATACCGTCACCAGAGGAGTAATACCGAAACGCAGAGAAGTAATATCGACATCCAGACGAGTAATATCAAACCAGAGGAGTAATGCCGACATCCAGAGGTGTAATACTGACACCCAGAGGAGTAATTCTTTCACCCAGAGCAGTAATTCTGACACGCAGAGTAGTATTACCGATAAACAGAGGAGTAATACTGACACGCAGACGAGTATTACCAACCGAGAGGAGTAATGCCGACATCCAGATGTGTAATACTGACACGCAGAAGAGTAATACTTTCACCCAGCGGAGTAATACGGACAGCCAGAGGAGGAATAACGACACCCAGAAGAGTAATATTGACACTCAGAGGAGCAATACCGACACCCAGAGGAGTAATATTTTCAACCAGGGGAGGAATACTGGCGTCCAGAGGAGTAACACCGACATCCAGAGGCGTAATACCGTCACCGAGAGGAGTATTCCGACAGCCAGATGAGTAGTACCGAAACCAAGAGGAGTAATAGCGACCTCCAGATGAGTAATACCGAAACCCAGAGGAGTATTATAGACACCCAGAGGAGTATACTTTCATTCAGAGGAGTAATATTTCCACCCAGAGGAGTAATACCGAAACCGAGAGGAGTAATACTTTCTCCCAGAGGAGTAATATTGACACCCAGAGAAGCAATGCCGACACCCAGATGAGGAATATAGACACGCAGAGGAGTAATACCGAAACCCAGAGGAGTAACACCAACACCCAGAACAGTAATACCGTCATGCAGATGAGTTCTACTGTCGAGTAATACTGTCACCCAGAGGAGTAATACCGACCTGCAGAGGAGTAATACCGACATCCAGAGGAGTGCTATTGTCACCCAGAGGGGTATTCCAACAGCCAGATGAGTAGTACCGAAACCCAGAGGAGTAATAGCGACATGCAGAGGAGAAATACCGACATGCAGAGGAGTAATACCGAAAGACAGAGGAGTAATACCGACACACAGTGGAGTAATACTTTCATTCAGAGGAGTAATACCAACATCCAGAGGAGCAATACCGAAACCCAGAGTAGTAATACTTTCTCCTAGAGGAGGAGCACAGTCACCAGAGGAGTTATACTGAAACGCAGAGGAGGAATACCGACATGCAGAGAAGTAATCCCTAAGCTCAGAGGAGTAATAACGACACCCAGAGGAGTAATACTTTCACTCAGAGGAGTAATGCCGTCATCCAGAGGAGTAATGTCGAAACCCAGAGGAATAATACTTTCTCCCAGAGGAGTAATATTGACACGCAGTGGAGCAATGCTGACAACCAGAGTAGTAATACCGACTCGCAGAAAAGTAATATCGGCATCTAGACGAGTAACATCAATCCAGAGGAGTAATACCGACATCCAGAGGTGTAATGCTGACACCCAGATGATTAATACTTTCAACCAGTGGAGGAATACTGGGGCCTGAGGAGTAATACCGACACACAGAGGCGTAATATAGTCACCCAGAGCAGTAACACCGACATCCAGAATAGTAATAACTACACTCTGAGGAGTAATACCGACACCCAGAGGCGTAATACCGTCACCCAGAGGAGTATTCCGACAGCCAGATGAGTAGTACCGAAACCAAGAGGAGTAATAGCGTCATCCAGAGGAGTAATACCGACATGCAGAGGAGTAATACTGAAACCCAGAGGAGTATTACCGACACCCAGAGGAGTATACTTTCATTCAGAGGAGTAATATTTCCACCCAGAGGAGTAATACCGAAACCGAGAGGAGTAATACTTTCTCCCAGAGGAGTAATATTGACACCCAGAGAAGCAATGCCGACACCCAGAGGAGGAATACCATCACCATAGGAGTAATACAGGCACGCAGAGGAGTAATACCGAAACCCAGAGGAGTAACACCGACACTCAGAACAGTAATACCGTCATGCAGATGAGTTATACTGTCGAGTAACACTGTCACCCAGACGAGTAATACCGACCTGCAGAGGAGTAATACTGAAACCCAGAGGAGTATTACCGACACCCAGAGGAGTATACTTTCATTCAGAGGAGTAATATTTCCACCCAGAGGAGTAATACCGAAACCGAGAGGAGTAATACTTTCTCCCAGAGGAGTAATATTGACACCCAGAGAAGCAATGGCGACACCCAGAGGAGGAATACCATCACCAGAGGAGTAATACAGACACGCAGAGGAGTAATACCGAAACCCAGAGGAGTAACACCGACACTCAGAACAGTAATACCGTCATGCAGATGAGTTATACTGTCGAGTAATACTGTCACCCAGACGAGTAATACCGACCTGCAGAGGAATAATACCGAAATCCAGAGGAGTAATATTGTCAACCAAAGGAGTATTCCAACCGCCAGATGAGTAGTACCGAAACCCAGATGAGTAATAAATACCGAAATCCAGAGGAGTAATATTGTCAACCAAAGGAGTATTCCAACCGCCAGATGAGTAGTACCGAAACCCAGATGAGTAATAGCGACATGCAGAGGAGAAATACCGACATGCAGAGGAGTAATACCGAAAGACAGAGGAGTAATACCGACACCCAGTGGAGTAATACTTTCATTCAGAGGAGTAATATTTCCACCCAGAGGAGTAATACCGAAACCGAGAGGAGTAATACTTTCTCCCAGAGGAGTAATATTGACACCCAGAGAAGCAATGGCGACACCCAGAGGAGGAATACCATCACCAGAGGAGTAATACAGACACGCAGAGGAGTAATACCGAAACCCAGAGGAGTAACACCGACACTCAGAACAGTAATACCGTCATGCAGATGAGTTATACTGTCGAGTAATACTGTCACCCAGACGAGTAATACCGACCTGCAGAGGAATAATACCGAAATCCAGAGGAGTAATATTGTCAACCAAAGGAGTATTCCAACCGCCAGATGAGTAGTACCGAAACCCAGATGAGTAATAAATACCGAAATCCAGAGGAGTAATATTGTCAACCAAAGGAGTATTCCAACCGCCAGATGAGTAGTACCGAAACCCAGATGAGTAATAGCGACATGCAGAGGAGAAATACCGACATGCAGAGGAGTAATACCGAAAGACAGAGGAGTAATACCGACACCCAGTGGAGTAATACTTTCATTCAGAGGAGTAATACCAACATCCAGTGGAGTAATACCGAAACCCAAAGTAGCAATACTTTCTCCCAGAGGAGGAGTACCGTCACCAGAGGAGTTATACTGAAACGCAGAGGAGGAATACCGGCATGCAGAGAAGTAATTCCTAAACCCAGAGGAGTAATACCGACACCCAGAGGAGTAATACTTTCACTCAGAGGAGTAATGCCGTCATCCAGAGGAGTAATACCGAACCCCAGAGGAGTAATACTTTCTCCCAGAGGAGTAATATTGACAATCAGTGGAGCAATGCCGACAACCAGAGGAGTAATACCGACTCGCAGAGAAGTAATATCGGCATCCAGACGAGTAAATCAATCCAAAGGAGTAATACCGCCACCCAGAAGAGTAATATCGACGCCCAGAGCAATGCCGTCACCCAGAGGAGTGATACCGACATCCAGAGAAGAAATGCCTACACCCAGAGGCGCAATAGCGAAATCCAGAGGAATAATACCGCCATCCAGAGGAGTAATACCGAAACACAGAGGAGTACTACTTTCAACCTGATGAGTAATATGGACGACCAGAGGTGCAATGCCGACATCAGTGGAGAGACATTTTCAGGCAGAGAAGCAGTACCGACACCCAGAGGAGCGCTACCGACACCCAGAGGTGTAATGTCGACATCCAGAGGAGTAATACCTACGTCGACAGGAGCAATACCGGATGAGTAATACCGACACCCAGAGGAGTAATACCGATACGCAAAGGAGTAATACTGAACCCAGACGATTAATATCAACACAGATAAGTAATACCGACATCCAGAGGTGTAATACCGACATCCAGAGGATTAATACTTTCACTCAACGGAGTAATAGCGTCACCCAGATGAGTAATGGCCTCACCCAGAGGAGTAATACCGACAGCCAGAGGAGTAATAGTGACATCCAAATGAGTAATAGCGTCACCAAGAGGAGTAATACGGACACGCAGAGGAGTAATACTTACACCCAGGGGATTAATACCGATATCCAGAGGAGTAATACGGTCACCCAGGAGAGTTATACCTTCAACGGCAGGAGTAATACCGACATCCAGCAAAGAAATGCCGACATCCAGAGGAGTAATATCGTCACCCAGAGGAGTAATATCGACACCCAGATTAATGCCATCACGCATAGAAGTGATACCGACAACCAGAGGAGTAATACCGACACCCAGAGGAGTAATAGCGAAATCCAGGCGAATAATACCGCCATCCAGAGGAGAAATGCCGAAACTCAGAGTAGTAATACTTCCACCCAGGCGAGTAATATTGACACCCAGAGGAGCAATACCTACACCCAGAGTAGTAATTCCTACTTCCAGAGGAGTAATACCTACGTCCAGCGGGGTAATACCGCCACGCTCAGGAGTAATACAGTCACCCAAATTAGTATTACTGATACGCAGAGGAGTAATACTTACACGCAGATTATAATACGAACCAAGAGGAGTATTCCCGACATCCAGAGGTGTAATAGCGACACCCAGACGAGTAATACTTTCACCCATCAGAGTAATACCAACACCCAGAGGCGTAATTACGACACCCAGATGAGTAATATTGACACCCAGAGGAGTAATACCGACGCCCAAAGGAGTAATACTTTCACCCAGAGGAGTAATACCGATATCCAGAGTAGTAATACCGTCAACCATAGGAGTAATATCGTCACCCAAAGGAGTAATACCGACATCCAGATGAGTAATATCGATGTCCAGAGGAGTACTAGGGTCACCCAGAGGAGTAATAGGGCCAGCCAGAGGAGTAATGGGGCCACCCAGAGGAGTAATACCGACACCCAGTGGAGTAATACCGATATCCAGAGGAGTAATACGGTCACCCAGGGGAGTTATACCATCACCGACAGGAGTAATACCGACACCCAGCAAAGTAATAACGACATCCAGAGGAGTAGTAACGTCACACCGAGGAGTAATATCGACACCCAGAGTAATGCCGTCACACAATGGAGTAATACTGTCACCTTCAGGAGTAATACTGTCAACCAGGTGTGAAATACCGATATCCAGAGGAGTAATACTGTCACCCAGAAGAGAAATATCGACGCCCATAGCAATGCCCTCACCCAGAGGAGTGATACCGACATCAATAGGATTAATGCCGACACCCAGAGGCGTAATACCGAAACCCAGAGGAGTAACACTTTCACCCAGATGAGTAATATTGACGCCCAGAGGAGCAATACCGACACCCAGAGGAGTAACATTTTCACCAAGTGGAGCAGTACCGACATCCAGAGGAGCGCTACCGACACCCAGAGGAGTAATACCGACATCCAGAGGAGTAATACCTATGTCGACAGGAGTAAAACCGGCACCGGATGAGTGATACCGACACCCAGAGGAGCAATACCGATACGCAGAGGAGTAATACTGAAACGAAGACCAGTAATATCAACCTAGATGAGTAATACCGACATCCAGAGGCGTAATACCGACACCCAGAGGATTAATACTTTCACCAGCGGAGTAAAACCGTCACCGAGAGGAGTAATACCGATACCCAGAGGAGTAATACTGTCACCCAGAGGAGTAATAGCGTCATTCAGAGGAGTGATACCGACAGCCAGAGGAGTAATAGCGACATCCAGAGGAGTAATGACGTCACCCAGAAGAGTAAAGCAGGCACCCAGATGAGTAATACTTTCACCCAGGGGAGCAATACCGATATCCAGAGAGGTAATACGGTCACCCAGGGGAGTTATACCATCACCGACAGAAGTAATACCGACACCCAGCAAAGTAATACCGACATCCAGAGGAGTAATACCGTCACACCGAGGAGTAATATCGACACCCAGAGTAATGCCGTCACACAAAGGAGTAATACTGTCACCTAGAGAAGTAATACTGTCAACCAGGTGTGAAATACCGATATCCAGAGGAGTAATACTGTCACCCAGAAGAGTAATATCGACGCCCAGAGCAATGCCGTCACCCAGAGGAGTGATACCGACATCAATAGGATTAATGCCGACACCCAGAGGAGTAATACCGAAACCGAGAGGAGTAATACTTTCACCCAGATGAGTAATATTGACGCCCAGAGGAGCAATACCGACATCCAGAGGAGTAACATTTGCACCCAGTGGAGCAGTACCGACACCCAGAGGAGCGCTACCGATACCCAGAGGTGTAATACCGACATCCAGAAGAGTAATACCTACGTCGACAGGAGTAATACCGGCACCGGATGATTAATACCGACACCCAGAGGAGTAATACCGATACGCAAAGGAGTAATACTGAACCCAGACGATTAATATCAACCCAGATGAGTAAGACCGATATCCAGAGGTGTAATACCGACATCCAGATGAGTAATAGCGTCACCCAGTGGAGTAATATGGACACGCAGAGGAGTAATACTTACACCCAGGGGAGTAATACCGATATCCAGAGGAGTAATACGGTCACCCAGGGGAGTTATACCTTCAACGGCAGGAGTAATACCGACATCCAGCAAAGTAATGCCGACATCCAGAGGAGTAATATCGTCACCCAGAGGAGTAATATCGACACCCAGATTAATGCCATCACGCATAGGAGTGATACCGACAACCAGAGGAGTAATACCGACACCCAGAGGAGTAATAGCGAAATCCAGACGAATAATACCGCCATCCAGAGGAGAAATGCCGAAACTCAGAGGAGTAAAACTTCCACCCAGGCGAGTAATATTGACACCCAGAGGAGCAATACCTACACCCAGAGTAGTAATTCCTACTTCCAGAGGAGTAATACCTACGTCCAGCGGGGTAATACCGCCACGCTCAGGAGTAATACAGTCACCCAAAGTAGTATAACCGATACGCAGAGGAGTAATACTTACACGCAGATTAGTAATACCAACCCAGAGGAGTATTCCCGACATCCAGAGGTGTAATAGCGACACCCAGAAGAGTAATACCTTCACCCAGCTGAGTAATACCGCACCCAGAGGCGTAATTACGACACCCAGATGAGTAATATTGACACCCAGAGGAGCAATACCGACGCCCAGAGGAGTAATAACGTCACCCAAAGGAGTAATACCGACATCCAGATGAGTAATAGCGACGTCCAGAGGAGTAATATTGCCACACAGAGGAGTAATAGGGCCACCCAGAGGAGTAATACCGATACCCAGATGAGTAATATTTTCACCCAGTGGAGTAATACCGATATCCAGAGGAGTAATACGGTCACCCAGGGGAGTTATACCATCACCGACAGAAGTAATACCGACACCCAGCAAAGTAATACCGACATCCAGAGGAGTAATAACGTCACACCGAGGAGTAATATCGACACCCAGAGTAATGCCGTCACACAAAGGAGTAATACTGTCACCTAGAGGAGTAATACTGTCAACCAGGTGTGAAATACCGATATCCAGAGGAGTAATACTGTCACCCAGAAGAGTAATATCGACGCCCAGAGCAATGCCGTCACCCAGAGGAGTGATACCGACATCAGCAGGATTAATGCCGACGACACCCAGAGGCGTAATACCGAAACCCAGAGGAGTAATACTTTCACCCAGATGAGTAATATTGACGCCAAGAGGAGCAATACCGACACCCAGAGGAGTAATTTTTTCACCCAGTGGAGCAGTACCGACACCCAGAGGAGCGCTACCGACACCCAGAGGTGTAATATCGACATCCATAGGAGTAATACCTATGTCAACAGGAGTAAAACCGGCATCGGATGAGTGATACCGACAACCAGAGGAGTAATACCGATACGCAGATGAGTAATACTGACACCCAGACCAGTAATATCAACCCAGATGAGTAATACCGACATCCAGACATATAATACCGACACCCAGAGGATTAATACTTTCACCCAACGCAGTAAAACCGTCACCGAGAGGAGTAATAACGATATCTAGAGGAGTAATACTGTCACCCAGAGGAGTAATAGCGTCACCCAGAGAAGTAATACCGACAGCCAGAGGAGTAATAGTGACATCCATAGGAGTAATGGCGTCACCTAGAGGAGTAAAGCGGACATCCAGATGAGCAATACTTTCACCCAGGGGAGCAATACCGATATCCAGAGGAGTAATACAGTCACGGAGGGGAGTTATACCGTCACCGACAGGAGTAATACCGAAACCCAGCAAGTAATACCGACATACAGAGGAGTAATATCGTCACCCAGAGGAGTAATATCGACACCCAGAGTAATGCCGTCACACAGAGAAGTAATACTGTCAACTAGAGGAGTAATACTGCCATCCAGGTGTGTAATACCGGCACCCAGAGGAGCAATACCGACACACAGAGGAGTAATATATGTACCCAGCGGAGTAATACTGATACCCAGAGGAGTGATACCGACATCCAGGGGAGTAATTCCTACATCCAGAGGAGTAAAACCTATGTCCAGAGGAGTAATACCGACACACCCAGAAGTAATACCGACATCCAGCAAAGTGATACTGACATCCAGAGGAGTAATGCCGACACCAGAGGAATAATAGCGAAATCCAGACGAATAATACCGCCGTCGAGAAGAGAAATGCCGTAAGCCAGAGGAGTAACACTTTCACCCAGATGAGTAATATTGAAACCCAGAGGAGTAATACCGACACCCAGAGGAATAATAGCGAAATCCAGACGAATAATACCGCCACCGAGAAGAGAAATGCCGTAAGCCAGAGGAGTAACATTTTCACCCAGATGAGTAATATTGAAACCCAGATTAGCAATACCGACACCCAGAGGAGTAATACCGTCAGCCAGATGAGTATTACCGATACGCAGAAGAGTAATACTGACACGCAGACGAGTAATACCAACCCAGAGGAGTAATACCGACATCCAGAGGTGTAATACTTTCACGCAGTGGAGTAATACCAAAAGCCAGAGGAGTAATAACGACACCCAGAGGTGCAATACTGACACCCAGAGGAGTAATATATTCAACCAGGGGAGTAATACTGGCACCCACATGAGTAATACCGACACCCAGTGGAGTAATACCGACACACAGAGGAGTAATACCGTCAATCAGATGAGTAATGCCGGCATCCAGAGGAGTAATACCGACACACAGAAGCGTAATATATTCACCCAGCGCAGTAATACCGACATCCGGAATAGTAATACCTAAATCCAGATGAGTAATACCTTCATCTAGAAGAGTAATACAGTCACCCAGAGGAGTATTCCAACAGCCAGATGAGTAGTACCGAAACCCTGAGGAGTAATAGCGACATGCAGAGGAGAAATACCGACATGCAGAGGAGTAATACCGAAACACAGAGGAGTAATACCGACACCCAGTGGAGCAATACTTTCATTCAGAGGAGTAATACCAACATCCAGAGGAGTAATACCGAAACCCAGAGTAGTAATACTTTCTCCCACAGGAGGAGCACAGTCACCAGAGGAGTTATACTGAAACGCAGAGGAGGAATACCGACATGCAGAGAAGTAATCCCTAAACCCAGAGGAGTAATACCGACACCCAGAGGAGTAATACTTTCACTCAGAGGAGTAATGCCGTCACCCAGAGGAGTAATACCGACATCCAGAGGAGTTTTACTGTCACCCATAGGAGTAATATCGTCACCCAGAGGAGTAATACCGACATCCAGATGAGTAATAGCGATATCCAGAGGAGTAATAGCGTCTCCCAGAGGAGCAATACCGACACCCAGAGGAGTAATACTTGCACCCAGTGGAGTAATACCGATATCCAGAGGAGTAATGTGGTCACCCAGGAGAGATATGCCATCACCGACAGCAGTAATACCGACACCCAGCAAAGTAATACCGACATCCAGAGGAGTAATACCATCACCCAGAGGAGTAATATCGACACCCAGAGTAATGCCGTCACACAAAGGAGTAATACTGTCACCTAGAGGAGTAATACTGTCAACCAGGTGTGAAATACCGATATCCAGAGGAGTAATACTGTCACCCAGAAGAGTAATACCGACGTCCAGAGCAATGCCGTCACCCAGAGGAGTGATACCGACATCCAGAGGAGAGATACCGACACCCAGAGGGGTAATAGCGAAATCCAGAGGGATAATACCGCCATCCAGAGGAGTAATGCCGAAACACAGAGGGGTACCATTTTCACCCTGATGAGTAATATTGACGACCAGAGGAGCAATACCGACACCAGTGGAGAAACATTTTCACGCAGAGGAGCAGTACCGACACCCAGATGAGCGCTACCGACACCCAGAGGAGTAATATCGACATCCAGAGGAGTAATACCTACGCCGACAGGAGTAATACCGGCACCCTTATGAGTAATACCGACACCCATAGGAGTAATACCGATACGCAAAGGTATAATACTGACATCCAGACGATTAATATCAACCCAGATGAGTAATACCGACATCCAGAGGTGTAATACCGACACCCAGAGGATGAATACTTTCACCCAGCGGAGTAATAGCGTCACCCAGAGGAGTAATGGCATCACCCAGAGGAGTAATACCGACAGCCAGAAGAGTAATAGCGACATCCAGATGAGTAATAGCGTCACCCAGAGGAGTAATACAGACATGCAGATGAGTAATATCAACCCAGGTGAGTAATACCGACATCCAGAGGTGTAATACCGACACCCAGAGGATTAATACTTTCACCCAACGGAGTAAAACCGTCACCGAGAGGAGTAATACCGATATCTAGAAGAGTAATACTGTCACCCAGAGGAGTAATAGCGTCACCCAGAGGAGTAATAGCGACCTCCAGGGGAGTAATGGCGTTACCGAGAGGAGTAAAGCGGACACCCCGATGAGTAATACTTTCACCCAGGGGAGCAATACCGATATCCAGAGGAGTAATACAGTCACGGCGGGGAGTTATACCGTCGCCGACAGGAGTAATAGCGACACCCAGTAATTAATACTGACATACAGAGGAGTAATATCGTCACCCAGATGAGTAATCTCGACTCCCAGTGTAATGCCGTCACACAGAGAAGTAATACTGTTAACTAGTGGAGTATTACTGCCATCCAGGTGTGCAATACCGACACACCAGAGGAGCGCTACCGACACCGACAGCAGTAATACCGACATCCAGAGGAGTAATACCTATGTCGACAGAAGTAATACCGGCACCCGGAAGAGTGATACCGACATCCAGATGATTAATACCGATACGCAGAGGAGTAATACTGACACCCAGACGAGTAGTATCAACCCAGATGAGTAATACCGACAACCAGAGATGTAATACCGACACCCAGAGGATTAATACTTTCACCCAGCGGAGTAAAACCTTCACCGAGAGGAGTAATACCGATATCTAGAGGAGTAATACTGTCACCCAGTGGAGTAATAGCGTCAACCAGAGGAGTAATAGCGATATCCAGAGGTGTAATGGCGTCACCCAGAGGAGTAAAGCGGACACCCAGATGAGTAATACTTGCACCCAGGGGAGCAATACCGATATCCAGAGGAGTAATACAGTCACGGAGGGGAGTTATACCGTCGCCGACAGGAATAATACCGACACCCAGCAAGTAATACCGACATACAGTGGAGTAATATCGTCACCCAGATGAGTAATATCGACTCCCAGAGTAATGCCGTCACACAGAGAAGTAATACTGTTAACTAGAGGAGTAATACTGCCACTCAGGGGTGTAATACCGACATCCAGAGGAGTAATACCGTCACCCAGATGAGTAATAGCGACGCCCAGAGCAATGCCGCCACCTAGAGGAGTGATACCGACATCCAGGGGAGTAATCCCGACAACCAGAGGAGTAATACCGACATCCAGATGAGTAATAGCGATATCCAGAGGTGTAATAGCGTCACCCAGAGCAGCAATACCGACACCCAGAGGGGCAATACTTGCACCCAGTGGAGTAATACCGATATCCAGAGGAGTAATACCGTCACCCAGGAGAGATATGCCATCACCGACAGCAGTAATACCGATACCCAGAAAAGTAATACCGACATCCAGAGGAGTAATGCCGCTACCCAGAGGAGTAATAGCGACACCCAGAGTAATTCCGTCACACAAAGGAGTAATAATGTCACCTAGAGGAGAAAAACTGTCACCCTGGTGTGAAATACCGATATCCAGAGGAGTAATACTGTCACCCAGAAGAGTAATATCGACGTCCAGAGCAATGCCGTCACCCAGAGGAGTGATACCGACATCCAGAGGAGAAATACCGACACCCAGAGGGGTAATAGCGAAATCTAGAGGAATAATACCGCCATCCAGAGGAGTAATGCCGAAACACAGAGGAGTACAACTTTCACCCCGATGAGTAATATGGTCGACCAGAGGAGCAATACCGACACCAGTGGAGAAACATTTGCACGCAGAGGAGCAGTACCGACACACCAGAGGAGCGCTACCGCCACCCAGAGGAGTAATATCGACATCCAGAGGAGTAATACCTACGCCGACAGGAGTAATATCGGAACCCGGATGAGTAATACCGACACTCAGAGGAGTAATACCGATACGCAAAGGAGTAATACTGACATCCAGACGATTAATATCAACCCAGATGAGTAATACCGACATCCAGAGGTGTAATACCGACACCTAGAGGATTAATACTTTCACCCAGCTGAGTAATAGCGTCACCCAGAGGAGTAATGGCATCACCCAGAGGAGTAATACCGATGGCCAGAGGAGTAATAGCGACATCCAGAAGAGTAATAGCGTCACCCAGAGGAGTAATACAGACATGCAGAGGAGTAATACTTTCACCCAGCGGAGTAATAGTGTCACCCAGAGGAGTAATGGCATCATCCAGAGGAGTAATACCGACAGCCAGAGGAGTAATATCGACATCCAGAGGAGTAATACCTACGCCGACAGGAGTAATACCGGCACCCGGATGAGTAATACCGACACCCAGAGCATTAATACCGATACGCAACGGAGTAATACTGACATCCAGACGATTAATATCAACCCAGATGTGTAATACCGACATCCAGAGGTGTAATACCGACACCCAGAGGATTAATACTTTCACCCAGCGGAGTAATAGCGTCACCCAGAGGAGTAATGGCATCACCCAGAGTATGTAATACCGACAGCCAGAGGAGTAATAGCGACATGCAGAAGAGTAATAGCGTCATCCAGAGGAGTAATACAGACATGCAGAGGAGTAATACTTTCATCCAGGGGAGTAATGCCGATATCCAGAGGAGTAATGCGGTCACCCAGGAGAGATATGCCATCACCGACAGCAGTAATACCGACACCCAGCAAAGTAATACCGACATTCAGAGGAGTAATACCGTCACACAGAGGAGTAATATCGACACCCAGAGTAATGTCGTCACACAAAGGAGTAATACTGTCACCTAGAGGAGTAAAACTGTCACCCAGGTGTGAAACACGATATCCAGAGGAGTAATACTGTCCCCCAGAAGAGTAATATCGACGCCCAGATCAATGCCGTCACCCAGAGGAGTGATCCCGACATCCAGAGGAGAAATACCTACACCCAGAGGCGCAATAGCGAAATCCAGAGGAATAATACCGCCATCCAGAGGAGTAATACCGAAACACAGAGGAGTACTACTTTCACCCTGATGAGTAATATGGACGACCAGAGGTGCAATGCCGACACCAGTGGAGTAACATTTTCATGCAGAGGAGCAGTACCGACACCCAGAGGAGTAATACCGACAGCCAGAGTGGTAATAGCGACATCCAGATGAGTAATAGCGTCACCCAGAGGAGTAATACGGACACGCAGAGGAGTAATACTTTCACCCAGGGGAGTAATACCGATATCCAGAGGAGTAATACGGTCACCCAGGGGAGTTATACCTTCAACGGCAGGAGTAATACCGACATCCAGCAAAGTAATGCCGACATCCAGAGGAGTAATATTGTCACCCAGAGGAGTAATATCGACACCCAGAGTAATGTCATCACGCCTAGGAGTGATACCGACAACCAGAGGAGTAATACCGACACCCAGAGGAGTAATAGCGAAGTCCAGACGAATAATACCGCCATCCAGAGGAGCAATGCCGAAACTCAGAGGAGTAATACTTCCACCCAGGAGAGTAATAGTGACACCCAGATGAGCAATACCTAGACCCAGAGTAGTAATTGCTACTTACAGAGGAGTAATACCTACGTCCAGCGGGGTAATACCGCCACCCTCAGGAGTAATACATTCACCCAAAGTAGTATTACCGATACGCAGAGGAGTAATGCTTACACGCAGATTAATAATACCAACCCAGAGGAGTATTCCCGACATCCAGAGGTGTAATAGAGCCACCCAGAGGAGTAATACCTTCACCCAGCAGAGTAATACCGACACCCAGAGGCGTAATTACGGCACCCAGATGAGTAATGTTGACACCCAGAGGAGCAATACCGACGCCCAGAGGAATAATATCGTCACCCAAAGGAGTAATACCGACATCCAAATGAGTAATAGCGACGTCTAGAGAAGTAATAAGGTCACCCAGAGGAGTAATAGGGCCACCCAGAGGAGTAATACTTGCACCCAGTGGAGTAATACCGATATCCAGAGGAGTAATACGGTCACCCAGGGGAGTTATACCATCACCGACAGGAGTAATACCGAGACCCAGCAAAGTAATACCGACATCCAGAGGAGTAATAACGTCACACCGAGGAGTAATATCGACACCCAGAGTAATGCCGTCACACAATGGAGTAATACTGTCACCTTGAGGAGTAATACTGTCAACCAGGTGTGTAATACCGATATCCAGAAGAGTAATACTGTCACCCAGAAGAGTAATATCGACGCCCATAGCAATGCCGTCACCCAGAGGAGTGATACCGATATCAATAGGATTAATGCCGACACCCAGAGGCGTAATACCGAAACCCAGAGGAGTAATACTTTCACCCAGATGAGTAATATTGGCGCCCAGAGGAGCAATACCGACACCCAGAGGAGTAACATTTTCACCCAGTGGAGCAGTACCGACACCCAGAGGAGCGCTACCGACACCCAGAGGAGTAATACCGACATCCAGAGGAGTAATACCTATGTCGACAGGAGTAAAACCGGCACCGGATGAGTGATACCGACACCCAGAGGTGTAATACCGATACGCAGAGGAGTAATACTGACACCCAGACCAGTAATATCAACCCAGATGAGTAATACCGACATCCAGAGGTGTAATACCGACACCCAGAGGATTAATACTTTCACCCAGCGGCGTAAAACCGTCACCGAGAGGTGTAATACCGATACCTAGAGGAGTAATACTGTCACCCAGAGGAGTAATAGCGTCACCCAGAGGAGTAATACCGACAGCCAGAGGAGTAATAGCGACATCCAGAGGAGTAATGGCGTCACCCAGAAGAGTAAAGCAGGCACCCAGATGAGTAATACTTTCACCCAGGGGAGCAATACCGATATCCAGAGGAGTAATACAGTCATGGAGGGGAGTTATACCGTCACCGACAGGAGTTATACCGACACCCAGCAAGTAATACCGACATACAGAGGGGTAATATCGTCACCCAGAGGAGTAATATCGACACCCAGAGTAATGCCGTCACACAGAGAAGTAATACTGTTTACTAGAGGAGTAATACTGTCATCCAGGTGTGTAATACCGGCATCCAGAGGAGTAATACAGTCACCCAGAGGAGTAATATCGACGCCCAGAGCAATGCCGCCACCCAGAGGAGTGATACCGACATCCAGGAGAGTAATACCGACACCCAGATGAGTAATAGCGAAATCCAGACGAATAATACCGCCATCCAGAAGAGAAATACCGAAACCCAGAGGAGTAATACTTTCACACAGATGAGTAATATTAACACCCAGAGGAGCAATACCGACACCCAGAGGAGTAATATTTGTACCCAGCGGACTAATACTGACACCCAGTGGAGCAATGTCGACACCCAGAGGAGTAATTCCTACATCCAGAGGAGTAATACCTATGTCCAGAGGAGTAATACCGACACACCCAGGAGTAATACCGACATCCAGCAAAGTGATACTGACATCCAGAGGAGTAATACCGTCACCCAGAGGAGTAACATAGACACCCAGAGTAATTACTTCACACAGAGAAGTAATACTGTTACCCAGGTGTGGAATACCTACATCCTCAGAGGAATTACCTTCACCCAGCAGTAATATCGACGCCCAGAGCAATGCCGACACCCAGAGGAGTGATATCGACATGCAGAGGAATAATACCGACACCCAGAGGAATAATAGCGAAATCCAGACGAATAATACCGCCATCGAGAAGAGAAATACCGTAAGCCAGAGGAGTAACACTTTCACCCAGATGAGTAATATTGAAACCCAGAGTAGCAATACCGACACCCAGAGGAGTAATACCGTCAGCCAGATGAGTATTAGCGATACGCAGAAGAGTAATACTGACATGCAGAAGAGTAATACCAACCCAGAGGAGAAATACCGACATCCAGAGGTGTAATACCGACACCCAGAGGAGTAATACTTTCACGCAGTGGAGCAATACCAAAAGCCAGAGGAGTAATGACGACACCCAGAGGAGTAATATTGACACCCAGAGGAGCAATACTGGCACCCAGAGCAGTAATATTTTCAACCAGGGGAGTAATACTGGCACCCACATGAGTACTACCGACACCCAGTGGAGTAATACCGACACCCAGAGGAGTAATACCGTCAATCAGAGGAGTAAGGCCGGCATCCAGAGGAGTAATACCGACACATAGAAGCGTAATATATTCACCCAGCGCAGTTATACCGAAATCCAGAATAGTAATACCTACATCCAGAGGAGTAATACCGACATCTAGAGGAGTAATACCGTCACCCAGAGGAGTATTCCAACAGCCAGATGAGTAGTACCGAAACCCAGAGGAGTAATAGCGACATGCAGAGGAGAAATACCGACATGCAGAGGAGTAATACCGACACCCAGTGGAGTAATACTTTCATTCAGAGGAGTAATACCAACATCCAGAGGACTAATACCGAAACCCAGAGTAGTAATACATTCTCCCAGAGGAGGAGCACCGTCACCAGAGGAGTTATACTGAAACGCAGAGGAGTAATACCGACATGCAGAGAAGTAATCCCTAAACCCAGAGGAGTAATACCGACACCCAGTGGAGTAATACCGACATCCAGCAAAGTAATACTGACATCCAGAGGAGTAATACCGTCACCCAGAGGCGTATTCCAACAGCCAGATGAGTAGTACCGAAACCCGTGGAGTAATAGCGACATGTAGAGGAGAAATACCGACATGCAGAGGAGTAATACCGAAACACAGAGGAGTAATACCGACACCCAGTGGAGTAATACTTTCATTCAGAGGAGTCATACCAACATCCAGAGGATTAATACCGAAACCCAGAGTAGTAATACTTTCTCCCAGAGGAGGAGCACCGTCACCAGAGGAGTTATACTGAAACGCAGAGGAGGAATACCGACATGCAGAGGAGTAATACCGAAACACAGAGGAGTAATACCGACACCAAGTGGAGTAATACTTTCATTCAGAGGAGTAATACCAAAGGAGGGAGAGAGAAAACAGGGAATTATAGACCGGTCAGCCTGACATCGGTAGTGGGTAAAATGATGGAATCAATTATTAAGGATGTCATAGCAGTGCATTTGGAAAGAGGTGACATGATAGGTCCAAGTCAGCATGGATTTGTGAAAGGGAAATCATGCTTGACAAATCTTCTGGAATTTTTTGAGGATGTTTCCAGTAGAGTGGATAAGGGAGAACCAGTTGATGTGGTATATTTGGACTTTCAGAAGGCGTTCGACAAGGTCCCACACAAGAGATTGATGTGCAAAGTTAGAGCACATGGGATTGGGGGTAGTGTACTGACATGGATTGAGAACTGGTTGTCAGACAGGAAGCAAAGAGTAGGAGTAAATGGGTACTTTTCAGAATGGCAGGCAGTGACTAGTGGGGTACCGCAAGGTTCTGTGCTGGGGCCCCAGCTGTTTACACTGTACATTAATGATTTAGATGAGGGGATTAAATGTAGTATCTCCAAATTTGCGGATGACACTAAGTTGGGTGGCAGTGTGAGCTGCGAGGAGGATGCTGTGAGGCTGCAGAGCGACTTGGATAGGTTAGGTGAGTGGGCAAATGCATGGCAGATGAAGTATAATGTGGATAAATGTGAGGTTATCCACTTTGGTGGTAAAAACAGAGAGACAGACTATTATCTGAATGGTGACAGATTAGGAAAAGGGGAGGTGCAAATAGACCTGGGTGTCATGGTACATCAGTCATTGAAGTTTGGCATGCAGGTGCAGCAGGCGGTTAAGAAAGCAAATGGCATGTTGGCCTTCATAGCAAGGGGATTTGAGTACAGGGGCAGGGAGGTGTTGCTACAGTTGTACAGGGCATTGGTGAGGCCACACCTGGAGTATTGTGTACAGTTTTGGTCTCCTAACCTGAGGAAGTACATTATTGCTATTGAGGGAGTGCAGCGAAGGTTCACCAGACTGATTCCCGGGATGGCGGGACTGACCTATCAAGAAAGACTGGATCAACTGGGCTTGTATTCACTGGAGTTCAGAAGAATGAGAGGGGACCTCATAGAAACATATAAAATTCTGACGGGGTTAGACAGGTTAGATGCAGGAAGAATGTTCCCAATGTTGGGGAAGTCCAGAACCAGAGGTCACAGTCTAATGATAAGGGGTAAGCCATTTCGGACCGAGATGCGGAGGAACTTCTTCACCCAGAGAGTGGTGAACCTGTGGAATTCTCTACCACAGAAAGTTGTTGAGGCCAATTCACTAAATATATTCAAAAAGGAGTTAGATGAGGTCCTTACTGCTAGGGGGATCAAGGGGTATGGCGAGAAAGCAGGAAAGGGGTACTGAAGTTGAATGTTCAGCCATGAACTCATTGAATGGCGGTGCAGGCTAGAAGGGCCGAATGGCCTACTCCTGCACCTATTTTCTATGTTTCTATGTTTCTATGTAATCCCTAAACCCAGAGGAGTAATACCGACACACAGTGGAGTAATACCGACACACAGAGGAGTAATACCGTCAATCAGAGGAGTAATGCCGGCATCCAGAGGAGTAATACCGACACCCAGTGGAGTAATACCGACACACAGAAGAGTAATACGGTCAATCAGATGAGTAATGCCGGCATCCAGAGGAGTAATACTGACACACAGAAGCGTAATATATTCACCCAGCGCAGTTATACCGACATCCAGAACAGTAATACCTACATCCAGAGGAGTAATACCGACATCTAGAGGAGTAATACCGTCACCCAGAGGAGTATTCCAACAGCCAGACGAGTAGTACCGAAACCCAGAGGAGTAATAGCGACATGCAGAGGAGAAATACCGACATGCAGAGGAGTAATACCGAAACACAGAGGAGTAATACTTTCTCCCAGAGGAGGAGCACCGTCACCAGAGGAGTTATACTGAAACGCAGAGGAGTAATACCGACATGCAGAGAAGTTATCCCTAAACCCAGAGGAGTAATACCGACACCCAGTGGAGTAATACCGACACACAGAGGAGTAATACCGTCAATCAGAGGAGTAATGCCGGCATCCAGAGGAGTAATACCGACACCCAGTGGAGTAATACCGACACACAGAAGAGTAATACGGTCAATCAGATGAGTAATGCCGGCATCCAGAGGAGTAATACTGACACACAGAAGCGTAATATATTCACCCAGCGCAGTTATACCGACATCCAGAATAGTAATACCTACATCCAGAGGAGTAATACCGACATCTAGAGGAGTAATACCGTCATCCAGAGGAGTATTCCAACAGCCAGATGAGTAGTACCGAAACCCAGAGGTGTAATAGCGACATGCAGAGGAGAAATACCGACATGCAGAGGAGTAATACCGAAACACAGACGAGTAATACCGACACCCAGTTGAGTAATACTTTCATTCAGAGGAGTATTACCAACGTCCAGAGGAGTAATACCGAAACCCAGAGTAGTAATACTTTCTCCCAGAGGAGGAGCACCGTCACCAGAGGAGGAATACCGACATACAGAGAAGTAATCCCTAAACCCAGATGAGTAATACCGACAACCAGTGGAGCAATACCGACACACAGAGGAGTAATACCGTCAATCAGAGGAGTAATGCTGGCATCCAGAGGTGTAATACCGACACACAGAAGAGTAATATATTCACCCAGCGCAGTTATACCGACATCCAGAATAGTAATATCTACATCCAGAGGAGTAATACCGACATCTAGAGAAGTAATACCGTCACCCAGAGGACTATTCCAACAGCCAGATGAATAGTACCGAAATCCAGAGGAGTACTAGCGACATGCAGAGGAGAAATACCGACATGCAGAGGAGTAATACCGAAACACGGAGGAGTAATACCGACACCCAGTGGAGTAATACTTTCATTCAGAGGAGTAATACCAACATCCAGAGGACTAATACCGAAACCCAGAGTAGTAATACGTTCTCCCAGAGGAGGAGCACCGTCACCAGAGGAGTTATACTGAAACGCAGAGGAGGAATACCGACATGCAGAGAAGTAATCCCTAAACCCAGAGGAGTAATACCGACACACAGTGGAGTAATACCGACACACAGAGGAGTAATACCGTCAATCAGAGGAGTAATGCCGGCATCCAGAGGAGTAATACCGACACCCAGTGGAGTAATACCGACACACAGAAGAGTAATACGGTCAATCAGATGAGTAATGCCGGCATCCAGAGGAGTAATACTGACATACAGAAGCGTAATATATTCACCCAGCGCAGTTATACCGACATCCAGAACAGTAATACCTACATCCAGAGGAGTAATACCGACATCTAGACGAGTAATACCGTCACCCAGAGGAGTATTCCAACAGCCAGACGAGTAGTACCGAAAACCAGAGGAGTAATAGCGACATGCAGAGGAGAAATAACGACATGCAGAGGAGTAATACCGAAACACAGAGGAGTAATACTTTCTCCCAGAGGAGGAGCACCGTCACCAGAGGAGTTATACTGAAACGCAGAGGAGTAATACCGACATGCAGAGAAGTTATCCCTAAAACCAGAGGAGTAATACCGACACCCAGTGGAGTAATACCGACACACAGAGGAGAAATACCGTCAATCAGAGGAGTAATGCCGGCATCCAGAGGAGTAATACCGACACCCAGTGGAGTAATACCGACACACAGAAGAGTAATACGGTCAATCAGATGAGTAATACCGGCATACAGAGGAGTAATACTGACACACAGAAGCGTAATATATTCACCCAGCGCAGTTATACCGACATCCAGAATAGTAATACCTACATCCAGAGGAGTAATACCGACATCTAGAGGAGTAATACCGTCACCCAGAGGAGTATTCCAACAGCTAGATGAGTAGTACCGAAACCCAGAGGAGTAATAGCGACATGCAGAGGAGAAATACCGACATGCAGAGGAGTAATACCGAAACACAGACGAGTAATACCGACACCCAGTTGAGTAATACTTTCATTCAGAGGAGTATTACCAACGTCCAGAGGAGTAATACCGAACCCAGAGTAGTAATACTTTCTCCCAGAGGAGGAGCACCGTCACCAGAGGAGTTATACTGAAACGCAGAGGAGGAATACCGACATACAGAGAAGTAATCCCTAAACACAGAGGAGTAATACCGACAACCAGTGGAGCAATACCGACACACAGAGGAGTAATACCGTCAATCAGAGGAGTAATGCTGGCATCCAGAGGTGTAATACCGACACACAGAAGAGTAATATATTAAACCAGCGCAGTTATACCGACATCCAGAATAGTAATATCTACATCCAGAGCAGTAATACCGACATCTAGAGAAGTAATACCGTCACCCAGAGGAGTATTCAAACAGCCAGATGAGTAGTACCGAAATCCAGAGGAGTACTAGCGACATGCAGAGGAGAAATACCGACATGCAGAGGAGTAATACCGAAACACAGAGGAGTAATACCGTCACCCAGTGGAGTAATACTTTCATTCAGAGGAGTAATACCAACATCCAGAGGAGTAATACCGAAACCCAGAGTAGTAATACATTCTCCCAGAGGAGGAGCACCGTCACCAGAGGAGTTATACTGAAACGCAGAGGAGGAATACCGACATGCAGAGAAGTAATCCCTAAACCCAGAGGAGTAATACCGACACACAGCGGAGTAATACTTTCATTCAGAGGAGTAATGCCGTCATCCAGAGGAGTAATACCGAAACCCAGAGGAGTAATACTTTCCCGCAGGGGAGTAATATTGACACTCAGTGGAGCAATACCGACAACCAGAGGAGTAATACCGACTCGCAGAGAAGTATTATCGGCATCCAGACGAGTAAAATCAACCAGAGGAGTAAAAACGACATACAGAGGTGTAATGCTGACATCCAGATGAGTAATACTTTTACCCAGAGGAGTAATACCAAACGCCAGAGGAGTAATACCGACATCGAGAGAAGTAATACCGTCACCCAGAGGAGTATTCCAACAGCCAGATGAGTAGTACCGAAATCCAGAGGAGTACTAGCGACATGCAGAGGAGAAATATCGACATGCAGAGGAGTAATACCGAAACACAGAGGAGTAATACCGACACCCAGTGGAATAATACTTTCATTCAGAGGAGTAATACCAACATCCAGAGGACTAATACCGAAACCCAGAGTAGTAATACTTTCTCCCAGAGGAGGATCACCGTCACCAGAGGAGTTATACTGAAACGCAGAGGAGGAATACCGACATGCAGAGAAGTAATCCCTAAACCCAGAGGAGTAATACCGACACACAGTGGAGTAATACCGACACACAGAGGAGTAATACCGTCAATCAGAGGAGTAATGCCGGCAGCCAGAGGAGTAATACCGACACCCAGTGGAGTAATACCGACACACAGAAGAGTAATACGGTCAATCAGATGCGTAATGCCGGCATCCAGAGGAGTAATACTGACATACAGAAGCGTAATATATTCACCCAGCGCAGTTATACCGACATCCAGAACAGTAATACCTACAACCAGAGGAGTAATACCGACATCTAGAGGAGTAATACCGTCACCCAGAGGAGTATTCCAACAGCCAGACGAGTAGTACCGAAACCCAGAGGAGTAATAGCGACATGCAGAGGAGAAATAACGACATGCAGAGGAGTAATACCGAAACACAGAGGAGTAATACTTTCTCCCAGAGGAGGAGCACCGTCACCAGAGGAGTTATACTGAAACGCAGAGGAGTAATACCGACATGCAGAGAAGTTATCCCTAAACCCAGAGGAGTAATACCGACACCCAGTGGAGTAATACCCGACACACAGAGGAGTAATACCGTCAATCAGAGGAGTAACGCCGGCATCCAGAGGAGTAATACCGACACCCAGTGGAGTAATACCGAAACACAGAAGAGTAATACGGTCAATCAGATGAGTAATGCCGGCATCCAGAGGAGTAATACTGACACACAGAAGCGTAATATATTCACCCAGCGCAGTTATACCGACATCCAGAATAGTAATACCTACATCCAGAGGAGTAATACCGACATCTAGAGGAGTAATACCGTCATCCAGAGGAGTATTCCAACAGCCAGATGAGTAGTACCGAAACCCAGAGGAGTAATAGCGACATGCAGAGGAGAAATACCGACATGCAGAGGAGTAATACCGAAACACAGACGAGTAATACCAACACCCAGTTGAGTAATACTTTCATTCAGAGGAGTATTACCAACGTCCAGAGGAGTAATACCGAAACCCAGAGTAGTAATACTTTCTCCCAGAGGAGCAGCACCGTCACCAGAGGAGTTATACTGAAACGCAGAGGAAGAATACCGACATGCAGAGAAGTAATCACTAAACACAGAGGAGTAATACCGACAACCAGTGGAGCAATACCGACACACAGAGGAGTAATACCGTCAATCAGAGGAGTAATGCTGGCATCCAGAGGTGTAATACCGACACACAGAAGAGTAATATATTCACCCAGCGCAGTTATACCGACATCCAGAATAGTAATATCTACATCCAGAGGAGTAATACCGACATCTAGAGAAGTAATACCGTCACCCAGAGGAGTATTCAAACAGCCAGATGAGTAGTACCGAAATCCAGAGGAGTACTAGCGACATGCAGAGGAGAAATACCGACATGCAGAGGAGTAATACCGAAACACAGAGGAGTAATACCGACACCCAGTGGAGTAATACTTTCATTCAGAGGAGTAATACCAACATCCAGAGGACTAATACCGAAACCCAGAGTAGTAATACATTCTCCCAGAGGAGGAGCACCGTCACCAGAGGAGTTATACTGAAACGCAGAGGAGGAATACCGACATGCAGAGAAGTAATCCCTAAACCCAGAGGAGTAATACCGACACACAGCGGAGTAATACTTTCATTCAGAGGAGTAATGCCGTCATCCAGAGGAGTAATACCGAAACCCAGAGGAGTAATACTTTCCCACAGGGGAGTAATATTGACACTCAGTGGAGCAATACCGACAACCAGAGGAGTAATACCGACTCGCAGAGAAGTATTATCGGCATCCAGACGAGTAAAATCAACCAGAGGAGTAAAAACGACATACAGAGGTGTAATGCTGACATCCAGATGAGTAATACTTTTACCCAGAGGAGTAATACCAAACGCCAGATGAGTAATAACGACATCAAAAGGTGCAATACCGTCACCCAGATGTGTAATACCGACATCCAGAGGAGTTTTACTGTCACTCATAGGAGTAATATCGTCACCCAGAGGAGTAATACCGACATCCAGATGAGTAATAGCGATATCCAGAGGAGTAATATCGTCTCCCAGAGGAGCAATACCGACACCCAGAGGAGTAATACTTGCACCCAGTGGAGTAATACCGATATCCAGAGGAGTAATACGGTCACACAGGAGAGATATGCCATCACCGACAGCATTAATACCGACACCCAGCAAAGTAATACCGATATCCATAGGAGTAATACCGCCACCCAGAGGAGTAATATCGACAACCATAGTAATGCCGTCACACAAAGGAGTAATATTGTCACCTAGAGGAGTAAAACGGTCACCCTGGTATGAAATACCGATATCCAGAGGAGTAATACTGTCACCCAGAAGAGTAATATCGACGTCCAGAGCAATGCCGTCACCCAGAGGAGTGATACCGACATCCAGAGGAGAAATACCGACACCCAGAGGTGTAATAGCGAAATCCAGATGAATAATACCGCCATCCAGAGGAGTAATACCGAAACACAGAGGAGCACTACTTTCACCCTGATGAGTAATATGGACGACCAGAGGAGCAATACCGACACCAGTGGAGAAACATTTTCACGCAGAGGAGCTGTACCGACACACCAGAGGAGCGCTACCGACATCCAGAGGAGTAATACCGACATCCAGAGGAGTAATATCTACGCCGACAGGTGTAATACCGGCACCCGGATGAGTAATACCGACACCCAGAGGAGTAATACCGATACGCAAAGGAGTAATACTGACATCCAGACGGTTAATATCAACCCAGATGAGTAATACCGACATCCAGAGGTATAATATCAACACACAGAGGATTATTACTTTCCCCCAGCGCTATAATAGCGTCACCCAGAGGAGTACTGACATCACCCAGAGGAGTAATGGCATCACCCAGAGGAGTAATACCGACAGCCAGAGGAGTAATAGCGACAACCAGAAGAGTAATAACGTCACCAAGAGGAGTAATACAGACATGCAGAGGAGTAATACTTTCACCCAGGGGAGTAATACGGATATCCAGAGGAGTAATAAGGTCACCCAGGGGAGTTATACCTTCACCGGCAGGAGTAATATCGTCACCCAGAGGAGTAATATCGACACCCAGATTAATGCCATCACGCAGAGGAGTGATACCGACAACCAGAGAAGTAATACCGACATCCAGAGGAGTAACACTTATGTCGACAGGAGTAATACCGGCATCCGGAAGAGTGATACCGACACCCAGAGGAGTCATACCGATACGCAGAGGAGTAATACTGACATCCAGACGAGTAATATCAACCCAGATGAGTAATACCGACATCCAGAGGTGTAATACCGACACCCAGAGGATTAATACTTTCAGCCAGCGGAGCAAATCCGTCACCGAGAGGAGTAATACCGATATCTAGAGGAGTAATACTGTCACCCAGAGGAGTAATAGCGTCACCCAGAGGAGTAATAGCGACATCCAGAGGAGTAATGACGTCACCCAGAGGAATAAAGCGGACACCCAGATGAGTAATACTTTCACCCAGGGGAGCAATACCGATATTCAGAGGAGTAATACAGTCACAGAGGGGAGTTACACCGTCACCGACAGGAGTAATACCGACACCCAGCAAGGAATACCGACACACAGAGGAGTAATATCGTCACCCAGATGAGTAATATCGACTCCCAGAATAATGCCGTCACACAGAGAAGTAATACTGTCAACTAGAGAAATAATACTGCCATCCAGGTTTGTAATGCCGACATCCACAGGAGTAATATCGACGCCCAGAGCAATGCCGCCACCCAGATGAGTGATACCGACATCCAGGGGAGTAATACCGACACCCAGAGGAGTAATACCGACATCCAGATGAGTACTCGCGTTATCCAGGGGAGTAATAGCGTCACCCAGAGGAGCAATACCGACACCCAGAGGAGTAATACTTTCACCCAGTGGAGTAATACCGATATCCAGAGGAGTAATACGGTCACCCAGGAGAGATATGCCATCACCGACAGCAGTAATACCGACACCCAGCAAAGTAATACCGGCATCCAGAGGAGTAATACCGTCACCGAGAGGAGTAATATCGACACCCAGAGTAATGCCGTCAACACAAAGGAGTAATACTGTCACATAGAAGAGTAAAACTGTCACCCAGGTGTGAAATACCGATATCCAGAGGAGTAATACTGTCACCCAGAAGAGTAATATCGAAGTCCAGAGCAATGCCGTCACCCAGATGAGTGATACCGACATCCAGAGGAGAAATACCGACACCTAGAGGCGTAATGGCGAAATCCAGAGGAATAATACCGCCATCCAGAGGTGTAATACAGAAACACAGAGGAGTACTACTTTCACCCCGATGAGTAATATGGACGACCAGAGGAGCAATACCGACACCAGTGGAGAAACATTTTCACGCAGAGGAGCAGTGCCGACACACCAGAGGAGCGCTACCGACACCCAGAGGAGTAATATCGACATCCAGAGGAGTAATACCTACGCCGACAGGAGTGATACCGGCACCCGGATGAGTAATACCGACACCCAGAGGAGTAATACCAACACCCAGAGGATTTTTACTTTCACCCAGTGGAGTAATAGCGTCACCCAGAGGAGTAATGGTATCACCCAGAGGAGTAATACCGACAGCCAGAGGAGTAATAGCGACAACCAGAAGAGTAATAACGTCACCCAGAGGAGTAATACAGACATGCAGAGGAGTAATACTTTCACCCAGGGGAGTAATACCGATATCCAGAGGAGTAATACGGTCACCCAGGGAAGTTATACCTCCACCGGCAGGAGTAATATCGTCACCCAGAGGAGTAATATCGACACCCAGATTAATGCCATCACGCAGAGGAGTGATACCGACAACCAGAAAAGTAATACCGACATCCACAGGAGTAACACCTATGTCGACAGGAGTAATACCGGCACCCGGAAGAGTGATACCGACACCCAGAGGAATAATACCGATACGCAGAGGAGTAATACTGACACCCAGATGAGTAATATCAACCCAGATGAGTAATACCGACATCCAGGGGTGTAATACCGACACCCAGAGGATTAATACTTTCACCCAGCGAAGCAAAACCGTCACTGAGAGGAGTAATACCGATATCTAGAGGAGTAATACTGTCACCCAGAGGAGTAATAGCGTCACCCAGAGTAGGAATAGCGACATCCAGAGGAGTAATGGCGTCAACCAGAGGTGTAAAGCAGACAACCAGATGAGTAATACTTTCACCCAGGGGAGCAATACCGATATCCAGAGGAGTAATACAGTCACAGAGGACAGTTATACCGTCACCGACAGGAGTAATACCGACACCAGCAAGTAATACAGACATACAGAGGAGTAATATCGTCACCCAGATGAGTAATATCGACTCCCAGAGTAATGCCGTCACACAGAGAAGTAATACTGTCAACTAGAGGAGTAATAGTGCCATCCAGGTGTGCAATACCGACATCCAGAGGAGTAATACCGTCACCCAGAGGAGTAATATCGACACCCAGAGCAATGCCGCCACCCAGAGGAGTGATACCGACAACCAGGGGAGTAATACCGACACCCAGAGGAGTAATACCGACATCCAGATGAGTACTCGCGATATCCAGATGTGTAATAGCGTCACCCAGAGGCGCAATGCAGACACCCAGAGGAGTAATAATTTCACCCAGTGGAGTAATACCGATATCCAGAGGAGTAATACGGTCACCCAGGAGAGATATACCATCACCGACAGCAGTAATACCGACACCCAGCAAAGTTATACCGACATCCAGAGGAGTAATACCGTCACCCAGAGGTGTAATATCGACACCCAGAGAAATGCCCTCACACAAAAGAGTAATACTGTCAGCTAGAGGAGTAAAACTGTCACCCAGGTGTGAAATACTGATATCCAGAGGAGTAATACTGTCACCCAGAATAGTAATATCGACGTCCAGAGCAATGTCGTCACCCAGAGGAGTGATACCGACATCCAGAGGAGAAATACCGACACCTAGAGGCGTAATAGCGAAATCCAGAGGAATAATACCACCATCCAGAGGAGCGCTACCGACACCCAGAGGAGTAATATCGACATCCAGAGGAGTAATACCTACGCCGACAGGAATAAACCGGCACCCGGATGAGTAATACCGACACCCAGAGGAGTAATACCGATATGCAAAGGAGTAATACTGACATCCAGACGATTAATATCAACCCAGATGAGTAATACCGACATCCAGAGGTGTAATACCAACACCCAGAGGATTATTACTTTCACCCAGCGGAGTAATAGCGTCACCCAGATGAGTAATGGCATCACCCAGAGGAGTAATACCGATATGCAAAGGAGTAATACTGACATCCAGACGATTAATATCAACCCAGATGAGTAATACCGACAACCAGAAGAGTAATAACGTCACCCAGAGGAGTAATACAGACATGCAGAGGAGTAATACTTTCACCCAGGGGAGTAATACCGATATCCAGAGGAGTAATACGGTCACCCTGGGGAGTTATACCTTCACCGGCAGGAGTAATATCGTCACCCAGAGGAGTAATATCGACACCCAGATTAATGCCATCACGCAGAGGAGTGATACCGACAGCCAGAGAAGTAATACCGACATCCAGAGGAGTAATACCTATGTCGACAGGAGTAATTCCGTCACCGAGAGGAGTAATACCGATATCTAGAGGAGTAATACTGTCACCCAGAGGAGTAATAGCGTCACCCAGAGGAGTAAAGCGGACACCCAATGAGTAATACTTTCACCCAGGGGAGCAATACCGATATCCAGAGGAGTAATACAGTCACAGAGGGGAGTTATACCGTCACCGACAGGAGTAATACCGACACCCAGCAAGGAATACCGACACACAGAGGAGTAATATCGTCACCCAGATGAGTAATATCGACTCCCAGAGTAATGCCGTCACACAGAGAAGTAATACTGTCAACTAGAGGAGTAATACTGCCATCCAGGTGTGTAATACCGAC
The DNA here is from genome assembly GCF_044704955.1 of Pristiophorus japonicus. Lineage (NCBI taxonomy): Eukaryota > Metazoa > Chordata > Chondrichthyes > Pristiophoridae > Pristiophorus > Pristiophorus japonicus. The sequence continues at coordinate 153,907,466 of NC_091984.1, read as the reverse complement.
ATCCAGAGGAGTAATACCGTCACCCTGAGGAGTAATTTCGACGCCCAGAGCAATGCCGCCACCCAGAGGAGTGATACCGAAATCCAGGGGAGTAATACCGACACCCAGAGGAGTAATACCGACATCCAGATGAGTACTCGCGATATCCAGAGGAGTAATTGCGTCACCCAGAGGAGCAATACCGACACCCAGAGGAGTAATACTTTCACCCTGTGGAGTAATACCGATATCCAGAGGAGTAATACGGTCACCCAGGAGAGATATGCCATCACCGACACCAGTAGTACCGTCACCCAGAGGCGTAATAGCGAAATCCAGAGGAATAATACCGCTATCCAGAGGAGTAATACAGAAACACAGAGCAGTACTACTTTCGCCCTGATGAGTAATATGGACGACCAGAGGAGCAATAACGACACCAGTGGAGAAACATTTCCACGCAGAGGAGCAGTACCAACATCCAGAGGAGCGCTACCGACACCCAGAGGAGTAATATCAACATCCAGAGGAGTAATACCTACGCCGACAGGAGTAATACCGGCACCCGGATGAGTAATACCGACACCCAGAGGAGTAATACCGATATGCAAAGGAGTAATACTGACATCCAGACGATTAATATCAACCCAGATGAGTAATACCGACATCCAGAGGTGTAATACCGACACCCAGAGGATGAATACTTTCACCCAGCGGAGTAATAGCGTCACCAAGAGGAGTAATGGCATCACCCAGAGGAGTAATACCGACAGCCAGAGGAGTAATAGCGACATCCAGAAGAGTAATAGCGTCACCCAGAGGAGTAATACAGACACGCAGAGGAGTAATACTTTCACCCAGTGGTGTAATACCGAATTCCAGAGGAGTAATAAGGTCACCCAGGGGAGTTATACCTTCACCGGCAGGAGTAATATCGTCACCCAAAGGAGTAATATCGACACCCAGATTAATGCCATCAAGCAGAGGAGTGATTCCGACAACCAGAGGAGTAATACCGCCACCCAGAGGAGTAATACCTATGTCGACACGAGCAATACCGGCACCCGGAAGAGTGATACCGACACCCAGAGGAGTAATACCGATACGCAGAGGAGTAATACTGACACCCAGACCAGTAATATCAACCCAGATGAGTAATGCCGACATCCAGAGGTTTAATACCGACACCCAGAGGATTAATACTTTCACCCAGCGGAGTAAAACCGTCACCGAGACGAGTAATACCGATATCTAGAGGAGTAATACTGTCACCCAGAGGAGTAATAGCGTCACCCAGAGGAGTAATACCGACAGCCAGAGGACTAATAGCGACATCCAGAGGAGTAATGGTGTAAGCCAGAGGAGTAAAGCGGACACCCAGATGAGTAATACTTTCACCCAGGGGAGCAATACCGATATCCAGAGGAGTAATACAGTCACGGAGGGGAGTTATACCGTCACCGACAGGAGTACTACCGACACCCAGCAAGTAATACCGACATACAGAGGAGTTGTATCGTCACCCAGAGGAGTAATATCGACACCCAGTGTAATGCCGTCACACAGAGAAGTAATACTGTCAACTAGAGGAGTAATACTGCCATCCAGGTGCGTAATACCGACATCCAGAGGAGTAATAACGTCACCCAGAGGAGTAATATCGACGCCCAGAGCAATGCCGCCACCCAGAGGAGTGATACCGACATCCAGGGGAGTAATACCGACACCCAGAGGAGTAATACGAAATCCAGACGAATAATACCGCCATCCAGAAGAGAAATACCGAAACCCAGAGGAGTAATACTTTCACACAGATGAGTAATATTGACACCCAGTGGAGCAATGTCGACACCCAGAGGAGTAATTACTACATCCAGAGGAGGAATACCTACGTCCAGAGGAGTAATACCGACACACCCAGGAGTAATACCGATATCCAGCAAAGTAATACTGACATCCAGAGGAGTAATACCATCACTCAGAGGAGTAACATAGACACCCAGAGTAATTCCGTCACACAGAGAAGTAACACTGTCACCTAGAGGAGTAATACTGTCACCCAGGTGTGGAATACCTACATCCTCAGAGGAATTACCTTCACCCAGCAGAGTAATATCGACGCCCAGAGCAATGCCGTCACCCAGAGGAGTGATACCGACATCCAGAGGAGTAATACCTTCACCCAGAGGAATAATAGCGAAATCCAGACGAATAATACCGCCATCGAGAAGAGAAATACCGTAAGCCAGAGGAGTAACACTTTCACCCAGATGAGTAATATTGAAACCCAGAGTAGCAATACCGACACACAGAGGAGTAATACCGTCAGCCAGATGAGTATTACCGATACGCAGAAGAGTAATACTGACACGCAGACGAGTAATACCAACCCAGAGGAGTAATATCGACATCCAGAGGTGTAATACCGACACCCAGAGGAGTAATACTTTCACGCAGTGGAGCAATACCAAAAGCCAGAGGAGCAACACTGACACCCAGAAGAGATATATTCTCAACCAGGGGAGTAATACTGGCACCCACATGAGTAATACCGACACCCAGTGGAGTAATACCGACACCCAGAGGAGTAATACCGTCAATCAGAAGAGTAATGTCGGCATCCAGAGGAGTAATACCGGCACACAGAAGCATAATATAGTCACCCAGCGCAGTAATACCGAAATCCAGAATAGTAATACCTACATCCAGAGGAGTAATACCGACATATAGATGAGTAATACGTCACCCAGAGGAGTATTCCAACAGCCAGAGGAGGAATATCGTCACCCAGAGGAATAATATCGATACCCAGAGTAATGCCGTCTCACAGAGAAGTAATACTGTCAACTAGAGGAGTAATACTGCCATCCAGGTGTGTAATACCGACATACAGAGGAATAATACCGTCACTCTGAAAAGTAATTCCGACGCCCAGAGCAATGCCGCCACCCAGGGGAGTGCTACCGACATCCAGGGAAGCAATACCGACTCCCAGAGGAGTAATAGCGAAATCCAGATGAATAATATCGCCATCCTTTGAGAAATACCGAAACCCAGAGGAGTAATAGTTTCACACAGATGAGTAATATTGACACCCAGAGGAGCAATACCGACACACAGAGGAGTAATATTTCCAACCAGCGGAGTAATACTGAAACCCAGAGGAGCAATATCGACATCCAGAGGAGTAATACCTACGTCCAGAGGAGTAATACCGACACACCCAGGAGTAATACCGACATCCAGCAAAGTAATACTGACATCCAGAGGAATAATATCGTCGCCCAGAGGAGTAATATAGACATCCAGAATAAATCCGTCACACAGAGAAGTAATACTGTCACCTAGAGGAGTAATACTGTCCACCAGGTGTGGAATACCTACATCCTCAGAGGAATTACTTTCACCCAGCAGAGTAATATCGACGCCCAGAGCAATGTCGTCACCCAGAGGAGTTATACCGACATCTAGAGGAGTAATACCGACACCCAGAGGAATAATAGCGAAATCCAGACGAATAATACCGCCATCGAGAAGAGAAATACCGTAAGCCAGAGACGTAACACTTTCACACAGATGAGTAATACTGACACCCAAATGAGTAATACCGACACCCAGTGGAGTAATACCGACACCCAGAGGAGTAATACCGTCAATCAGAGGAGTAATGCTGAGATCCAGAGGTGCAATACCGACACACAGAGGCATAATATAGTCACCCAGAGCAGTACTACCGACATCCAGAATAGGAATACCTACTTCCAGAGGAGTAATACCGACATCAAGAGGAGTGATACCGTCACCCAGAGGAGTATTCCGACAGCCAGATGAGTAGTACTGAAACCCAGAGGAGTAATAGCGACATGCAGAGGAGAAATACCGACATGCAGAGGAGTAATACCGACATCAAGAGGAGTAATACCGTCACCCAGAGGAGTATTCCGACAGCCAGATGAGTAGTACTGAAACCCAGAGGAGTAATAGCGACATGCAGAGGAGAAATACCGACATGCAGAGGAGTAATACCGAAACACAGATGAGTAATACCGACACCCAGAGGAGTAATACGTTCATTCAGAGGAGTAATACAACCACTCAGAGGAGTAATACCGAAAGCCTGAGGATTAATACTTTCTCCCAGAGGAGGCACAGCGTCACTAGAGGAGCAATACCGACATGCAGAGGAGTAATAGCGTCATCCAGAGGAGTAATACCGACATGCAGCAGAGCAATTCCGAAACCCAGAGGAATAATACCAACACCCAGAGGAGTGATACTTTCACTCACAGGAGTAATAGCGACATCCAGAGGAGTAATACCGAAACCCAGAGGAGTAATACTGTCATCCAGAGTAGTAATATTGACACCCGGAGGAGCAATACCGACACGGAGAGGATCATTACCGACACACAGAGGAGTAATACCGACATCCAGAGGAATAATACCGACATCCAGGGAGTGATGCCGACACCCAGAGATAGAATAGCGTCACGCAGACGAAAAATAGCGAAACGCAGAGGAGGGATACCGACAACCAGAGGAGTAATACCAACCGAGAGGAGTAATGCCGACATCCAAAGGTGTAATACCGACACCAAGAGGAGTAATACTTTCACCCAGATGAGTAATACCGACATCCAGATGAATAATAGCGACACCCAACTGAGTAATAACTTCACCCAGAGGAGTAATACCGATATCTAGAGGAGTAATACTGCCATCCAGAGGTGTAATACCGGCACCCAGAGATGTAATACCGACATCCAGATGAGTAATACTCTCACCCAGTGGTGTATTGCCGACGTCAAGCGAAGTAATACCGACAACCAGAGGAGTAATACCGACATCCAGAAAGTAATACCGTCACACAGAGGAGTAATACTGAAACCCAGAGGAGTAATATCGATCCCAAAGGAGTAATACCGTCACCCAGAGGAGTAATACCGACACGCAAAGGAGGAATACTTTCTTCCAGAGGAGTAATACCCACCCTCACAGGAGTAATATCGCCATCCAGATGAGTAAGACCGACATCCAGAGGAGTAATATTTTCACCCAGAGAAGTAATACTGGCACCCAGAGGAGTAATACCGACACCCTTGGGAGTAATACCGACACTCATTGGCGTAATACAGTCACTTAGAGGAGTAATACCGATATCCAGAGGAGTAATACCGACACACAGATGCGTAATATAGTCACTCGGAGGAGTAATACCGACATCCAGATGTGTAATACCAATACCCAGAAGAGTAATACTTTCACCCAGAGTAGTAATATTGACTCCAGGAGAAGCAATACCGACACGGAGAGGATCATTGCCGACACCAAGAGGAGAAATACCGACATCCAGAGGAATAATACCGACATCCAGTAAGTGATGCCGACACCCAGAGACGGAATACCGACACCCAGACGAGTAATACCGAAACGCATAGGAGTGATACCGACAGACAGAGGAGTAATACTAACCCAGAGGACTAATGCCAACATCCAAAGGTGTAATACCGACACCCAGAGGAGTAATACTTTCACCCAGATAAGTAATGCCGACATCCAGATGAATAGTAGCGACACCCAAATGAGTAATAGCTTCACCCAGAGGAGTAATACCGATATCTAGAGGAGTAATACTGTCCCCCAGGTGTGGAATACCTACATCCTCAGAGGAATTACCTTCACCAAGCAGAGTAATATCGACGCCCAACGCAATTCGTCTCCCAGAGGAGTGATACCGACATCCAGAGGAGTAATACCGACAGCCAGAGGAATAATAGCGAAATCCAGACGAATAATACCGCCATCGAGAAGAGAAATACCGTAAACCAGAGGAGTAACACTTTCACCCAGATGAGTAATATTGAAACCCTGAGGAGTACTACCGACACCCAGAGGAGTAATACCGTCAGCCAGATGAGTATTACTGATACGCATAAGAGTAATACTGACACGCAGACGAGTAATACCAACACAGAGGAGTAATACCGACATCCAGAGGTGTAATACCGACACCCAGAGGAGTAATACATTCACGCAGTGGAGTAATACCAAAAGCCAGAGGAGTAATAACGATAACAAGAGGAGTAATATTGACACCCAGAGGAGCAATACTGACACCCAGCGAAGTAATATTTTCAACCAGGGGAGTAATACTGACACCCAGATGAGTAATACCGACACCCTGTGGAGCAATACCGTCAATCAGAGGAGTAATGCCGACATCCAGAGGCGTAATATAGTCACCCAGAGCAGTAATACCGACATCCAGAATAGTAATACCTACTTCCAGAGGAGTAATACCGACATCAAGAGGAGTAATACCGTCACCCAGAGGAGTATTCCGACAGCCAGATGAGTAGTACTGAAACCCAGAGGAGTAATAGCGACATGCAGAGGAGAAATACCGACATGCAGAGGAGTAATACCGAAACCCAGATGAGTAATACCGACACCCAGAGAAGTAATAATTTCATTCAGAGGAGTAATACAACCACTCAGAGGAGTAATACCGAAAGCCTGAGAAGTAATACTTTCTCCCAGAGGAGGAACACCGTCACTAGAGGAGCAATACCGAAATGCAGAGGAGTAATGGCGACATCCAGAGGAGTAATACCGACATGCGGCAGAGTAATACTGAAAACCAGAGGAGTAATACCAACACCCAGATGAGTAATACTTTCACTTAGAGGAGTAATACCGTGATCCAGAGAAGTAATACCGAAACCCAGATGAGTAATACTTTCACCGAGAGTGGTAATATTGCCGCTCGGAGGAGCAATACCGACACGGAAAGAATCATTACCGACTCCCAGAGGAGTAATAGCGACATCCAGAGGAGTAATACCGACATCCTGGGAGTAAACGAGACACCCAGAGACGGAATACCATCACCTAGACGAGTAATACCAAAACGCAGAGGAGTAATACCGACACCCAGAGCAGTAATACCGACCCAGAGGAGTAATGCCAACATCCAAAGGTGTAATACCGACATCCAGAGGAGTAATACTTTCACTCAGAGGAGTAATACCGATATCCAGAGGAGTAAGACCGAAAATCAGAGGAGTAATACTTTAACCCAGATTAGTAATATTGAGACCCGGAGGAACAATACGGAGAGGATCATTACCGAGACCCAGAGGAGTAATACCAACATCCACAGGAATAATACCGACATCCAGGGAGTGATGCCGACACCCAGAGATGGAATACCGTCACCCAGACGAAAAATACCGAAACGCAGAGGAGTGATACCGACACCCAGAGGAGTAATACCAACCGAGAGGAGTAATGCCGACATCCAAAGGTGTAATACCGACACCCAGAGAAGTAATACTTTCACCCAGATGAGTAATACCGACATACAGATGAATAATAGCGACACCCAACTGAGTAATAACTTCACCCAGAGGAGTAATACCGATATCTAGAGGAGTAATACTGCCACCCAGAGGTGTAATACCGTCACCCAGAGGAGTAATACCGGCACCCAGTTGAGTAATAGCGTCACCCAGAGCAGTAAATCCAGATGAGTAATACTCTCACCCAGGGGTGTAATGCCGACGTCCAGCGAAGTAATACCGACAGCCAGAGGAGTAATACCGACATCCAGAAAGTAATACCGTCACACAGAGGAGTAATACTGAAACCCAGAGGAGTAATATCGATCCCAAAGGAGTAATACCGTCACCCAGATGAGTAATACCGACACGCAAAGGAGGAATACTTTCTTCCAGAGGAGTAATAGTCAACCTCACAGGAGTAATATCGCCATCCAGATGAGTAAGACCGACATCCAGAGGAGTAATATTTTCACCCAGAGGAGTAATACTGGCACCCAGAGGAGTAATACCGACACCCTGGGGAGTAATACCGACACCCATTTGCGTAATACCGTCACTTAGAGGAGTAATACCGACATCCAGAGGAGTAATAACGATACACAGAGGCGTAATATAGTCATTCAGAGGAGTAATAACGACATCCAGAGGAGTAATACCAATACCCAGAGGAGTAATACTTTCACCCAGAGTAGTAATATTGACACCAGTAGGAGCAATACCGACACGGAGAGGATCATTACCGACACCCAGAGGAGTAATACCGACATCGAGAGGAATAATACCGACATCCAGTGAGTGATGCCGACACCCAGAGACGGAATCCCGTCACCCAGACGAGTAATACCGAAACGCAGAGGAGTGATACCGACACCCAGAGGAGTAATACTAACCCAGAGGAGTAATGCCAGCATCCAAAGGTGTAATACCGACACCCAGAGGAGTGATACTTTCACCCAGATAAGCAATGCCGACATCCAGATGAATAGTAGCGACACCCAAATGAGTAATAGCTTCACACAGACGAGTAATACCGATATCTATAGGAGTACAACTGTCACCCAGACGTGTAATACCGTCACCCAAAGGAGTAATATAGACACCCAGAGTAATTCCGTCACACAGAGAAGTAATACTGTCACCTAGAGGAGTAATACTGTCCCCAAGTTGTGGAAATACCTACATCCTCAGAGGAATTACCTTCACCCAGCAGAGTAATATCGACACCCAGAGCAATGCCGTCACCCAGAGGAGTGATACCGAAATCCACAGGAGTAATACCGACACCCAGAGGAATAATAGCGAAATCCAGACGAATAATACCACCATCGAGAAGAGAAATACCGTAAACCAGAGGAGTAACACTTTCACCCAGGTGAGTAATATTGAAACCCAGAGGAGTAATACCGACACCCAGAGGAGTAATAATGTCAGCCAGATGAGTATTGCTGATACGCAGAAGAGTAATACTGACACGCAGACGAGTAATACCAACTCAGAGGAGTAATACCGACATCCAGAGGAGTAATACCGACATCCAGAGGTGTAATACCGACACCCAGAGGAGTAATGCTTTCACGCAGTGGAGTAATACCAAAAGCCAGAGTAGTAATAACGACACCCAGAGGAGTAATATTGACACCCAGAGGAGCAATACTGACACCCAGAGGAGTAATATTTTCAACCATGGGAGTAATACTGCCACCCAGAGGAGTAATACGACATCCAGTGGAGTAATACCGACACCCAGAGGAGTAATACCATCGAATCAGAGGAGTAATGCCGGCATCCAGAGGAGTAATATCGACACACAGAGGAGTATTCCAACAGCCAGATGAGTAGTACCGAAACCAGAGGAGTAATAGCGACATGCAGAGGAGAAATACCGACATGCAGAGGAGTAATACCGAAACACAGAGGAGTAATACCGAAACCCAGTGGAGTAATACTTTCATTCAGAGGAGTAATACCAACATCCAGAGGAGTAATACCGAAACCCAGAGTAGTAATACTTTCTCCCAGAGGAGGAGCACCGTCACCAGAGGAGTTATACTGAAACGCAGAGGAGGAATACCGACATAAAGAGAAGTAATCCCTGAACCCAGAGGAGTAATACCGACACCTGGAGGAGTAATACTTTCACTCAGAGGAGTAATGCCGTCATCAAGAGGAGTAATACCGAAACCCAGAGGAGTAATACTTTCTCCCAGAGGAGTAATATTGACACGCAGTGGAGCAATGCCGACAACCACAGGAGTAATACCGACTCGCAGAGAAGTAATATCGGCATCCAGACGAGTAAATCAATCCAGAGGAGTAATACCGACATCCAGAGGTGTAATGCTGACACCGAGACGAGTAATACTTTTACCCAGTGGAGTAATACCAAAAGCCAGAGGAGTAATAGCGACACCAAAAGGAGTAATACCGTCACCCAGAGGAGTATTACCGACATCCAGTGGAGTTTTACTGTCACCCATAGGAGTAATATCGTCACCCAAAGGAGTAATACCGACATCCAGATGAGTAATAGCGATATATCCAGAGGAGTAATAGCGTCACCAAGAGGAGCAATACCGAAACCCAGAGGAGTAATACTTTCACGCAGTGGAGTAATACCGAAATCCAGAGGAGTAATACGGTCACCGAGCAGAGATATGCCATCACCGACAGCAGTAATACCGACACCCAGCAAAGCTAACCGATATTCAGAGGAGTAATACCGTCACCCAGAGGAGTAATATCGACACCCAGAGTAATGCCGTCACACAAAGAAGTAATACTGTCACCTAGAGGAGTAAAACTGTCACCCAGGTGTGAAATACCGATTTCCAGAGGAGTAATACTGTCACCCAGAAGAGTAATATTGCCGCCAATAGCAATGCCGTCACCCAGTGGAGTGATACCGACATCCAGAGGAGAAATGCCGATACCCAGAGGCGTAATAGCGAAATCCAGAGGAATAATACCACCATCCAGAGGAGTATTACTTTCACCCTGATGAATAATATGGACGACCAGAGGAGCAATACCGACACCAGTGGAGAAACATGCTCACGCAGAGCAGCAGTACCGACACCCAGAGGAGCGCTACCGACACCAAGAGGAGTAATATCGACATCCAGAGGAGTAATACCTACGCCGACAGGAGTAATACCGGCACCAGGATGAGTAATACCGACACCCAGAGGAGTAATACCGATGCGCAAAGGTGTAATACTGACAACCAGACGATTAATATCAACCCAGATGAGTAATACCGACATCCAGAGGTGTAATACGACACCCAGAGGATGAATACTTTCACGCAGCGGAGTAATAACGTCACCCAGAGGAGCAATAGCATCACCCAGAGGAGTAATACCGACATACAGAGGACTAATAGCGACATCCAGATGAGTAATAGCGTCAACCCGAGGAGTAATACGGACACCCAGAGGAGTAATACTTTCACCCAGGGGAGTGATACCGATATCCAGAGGAGTAATACGGTCACGCAGGGGAGTTATACCTTTACCGGCAGGTGTAATACCGACATCCAGCAAAGTAATGCCGACATCCGGAGGAGTAATATCGTCACCCAGAGGAGTAATATCGACACCCAGATTAATGCCATCACGCAGAGGAGTGATACCGACAACCAGAGGAGTAATACCGACACCCAGAGGAGTAATACCGCCATCCAGAGAGAAATGCCGAAACCCAGAGGAGTAATACTTTCACCCAGACGAGTAATATTGACACCCAGAGGAGCAATACCGACACCCAGAGTAGTAATTCCTACTTGCAGAGGAGTAATATCTACATCCAGCGGGGTAATACCGCCACCCCCAGGAGTAATATCGTCACCCACAGTTGTTTTACTGATACGCAGAGGAGTAATACTTACACACAGATTAGTAATACCAACCCAGAGGAGTATTCCCGACATCCAGAGGTGTAATAGCGAGACCCAGAGGAGTAATACTTTCACCCAGCAGAGTAATGCCGACAGCCAGAGGCATAATAGCGACACCCAGATGAGTAATATTGACACCCAGAGGAGCAATACCGACGCCCAGAGGAGTAATATTTTCAAGCAGAGCAGTAATACTGACACCCAGAGGAGTAATATCGACACCCAGAGTAATGCCGTCACACAGAGAAGTAATATTGTCACCTTGAGGAATAATACTGTCACCCAGGTGTGTAATATGCCATCCAGAGAGGTAATACTGTCACCCAGCGGAGTAACATTTACGACGAGAGCAATGCCGTCGCCCAGAGGAGTGATACCGACAACCAGAGGAGTAATACCTACTTCCAGCGGGGTACAACCGACAACCCCAGGAGTAACACAGTCACCAAGAGGAGTATTACCGATATGCAGAGGAGTAATACGGACACGCAGACGAGTAATACCAACCCAGAAGAGTAATCCCGACATCCAGAGGTGTAATAGCGACACCCAGAGGTGTAATACTTTCACCCAGCAGAGTAATACCGATAGCAAGAGGAGTAATAGCGACACTCAGTTGAGTAATATTGACACCCAGATGAGCAATACCGACGTCCAGAGGAGTAATATTTTCAACCAGAGCAGTAATACTGACACCCAGAGGAGTAATATCGACACGCAGAGTAATGCCGTCACACAGAGAAGTAATATTGTCACCTTGAGGAGTAATACTGTCACCCAGGCGTGTAATACGACATCTAGAGAGGTAATACCGTCACCCAGCGGAGTAACATTTACGCCCAGAGCAATACCGTCACCCAGAGGAGTGATACCGACAACCAGAGGAGTAATAGCGACGACCAGAGATTGATGAGCAAAGTTAGAGCACATGGGATTGGGGATAGTGTACTGACATGGATTGAGAACTGGTTGTCAGACAGTAAGCAAAGAGTAGGAATAAATGCGTACTTTTCAGAATGGCAGGCAGTGACTAGTGGGGTACCGCAAGGTTCTGTGCTGGGGCCCCAGCTGTTTACACTGTACATTAATGATTTAGATGAGGGGATTAAATGTAGTATCTCCAAATTTGCGGACGACACTAAGTTGGGTGGCAATGTGAGCTGCGAGGAGGATGCTGTGAGGCTGCAGAGCGACTTGGATAGGTTAGGTGAGTGGGCAAATGCATGGCAGATGAAGTATAATGTGGATAAATGTGAGGTTATCCACTTTGGTGGTAAAAACAGAGAGACAGACTATTATCTGAATGGTGACAGATTAGGAAAAGGGGAGGTGCAGAGAGACCTGGGTGTCATGGTACATCAGTCATTGAAGGTTGGCATGCAGGTGCAGCAGGCGGTTAAGAAAGCAAATGGCATGTTGGCCTTCATAGCAAGGGGATTTGAGTACAGGGGCAGGGAGGTGTTGCTACAGTTGTACAGGGCATTGGTGAGGCCACACCTGGAATATTGTGTACAGTTTTGGTCTCCTAACCTGAGGAAGGACATTCTTGCTATTGAGGGAGTGCAGCGAAGGTTCACCAGACGGATTCCCGGGATGGCGGGACTGACCTATCAAGAAAGACTGGATCAACTGGGCTTGTATTCACTGGAGTTCAGAAGAATGAGAGGGGACCTCATAGAAACATTTAAAATTCTGACGGGGTTCGACAGGTTAGATGCAGGAAGAATGTTCCCAATGTTGGGGAAGTCCAGAACCAGAGGTCACAGTCTAAGGATAAGGGGTAAGCCATTTAGGACCGAGATGCGGAGGAACTTCTTCACCCAGAAAGTGGTGAACCTGTGGAATTCTCTACCACAGCAAGTTGTTGAGGCCAATTCACTAAATATATTCAAAAAGGAGTTAGATGAGGTCCTTACTACTAGGGGGATCAAGGGGTATGGCGAGAAAGCAGGATTGGGGTACTGAAGTTGAATGTTCAGCCATGAACTCATTGAATGGCGGTGCAGGCTAGAAGGGCCGAATGGCCTACTCCTGCACCTATTTTCTATGTTTCTATGTTTCTATGTTTAATAGAGAAATCCAGACAAATAATACCGCCATCCAGAGGAGAAATACCGAAATACAGAGGCGTAATACTTTCACCCAGATGAGTAATATTGACACCCAGAGGAGCAATACCGACACCCAGAGGAGTAATATTTTCACCCAGAGGAGTAATGCTCACACCAAAGGAGCAATACCAACGCCCAGAGTAGTAACTCCTACTTCCAGAGGAGTAATACCTACTTCCAGCGGCGTACAACCGACACCCCCAGGAGTAACACAGTCACCAAGAGGAGTATTACCGATATGCAGAGGAGTAATACTGACACGCAGACTAGTAATACCAACCCAGAGGAGTAATCCCGACATCCATAGGTGTAATAGCGACACCCAGAGGAGTAATACTTTCACCCAGCAGAGTAATACCGACAGCCAGAGGAGTAATAACGACACTCAGAGGAGTAATAATTTCAACCAGAGGAGTAATATTGGCACCCAGAGGAGTAATACAGACACCAAGTGGAGTACTACTGAAACCCAGATGAGTAATACCCTCAATCAGAGGAGTAATACCAACACACATAGGCGTAATATAGTCACCCAGAGCAGTAATACCGACATCCAGAATAGCAATACCAACATCCAGTGGAGTAATACTGTCACCCAGAGGAGTATTCCGACAGCCAGATGAGTAGTACCGAAAACCAGAGGAGTAATAGCGACATACACAGGAGTAATACCGACATGCAGAGGATTAATACCGAAACCCGGAGGAGTAATTCCGACACACAGAGGAGTAATACTTTCATTCAGAGGACTAATACCTCCATCCAGAGGAGAAATACCAAAACCCAGAGGAGTAATACAAACATCTAGAGGAGCAATACCGACACCCAGAGAATTAATACTGAAACCATTGGAGCTCTACCGACATCCAGAGGAGTAATAACGGCATCCAGAGGAGTAATACCGAAATCCAGAGGAGGAATACCATCACCACGGAGTAATACCGACACGGAGAGAAGTAATATCGACATCCAGACGAGTAAGATCAACCCAGAGGAATAATACCGACATCCAGAGGTGTAATAGTCACATCCATATGAGTAATACTTTCACCCTGAAGAGTAATGCCGAAACGCAGAGGAGTAATAGCGACATCCAGAGGAGTAATAGCGTCATCCAGAGGAGTAATACCGACCTTCAGAGGAGTAATACCGACACCCACAGGAGTAATACTGTTACCCTGACTAGTAATACAGTCACAGAGAGGAGCAATACCGACAGCCAGAGGTGTAATAGCGATTTCCAGAGTAGTAATAGCGTCAGCCAGAGGAGTAAACCGACACCCAGACGAGTAATACTTTTACCCAGTGGCATTACTCCTCCGGATGTCGATATTACATACCTGGGTGACAGTATTACTCCTCTGGGTGACAGTATTACTAATCTGTGTGGCGGCATTACTCTGGCTGTCGATATTGCTCCTCTTGGTGACGTTATTAATCCTCTGGATACCGGTATTAATCCACTGGGTGAAATTATTACTCGTTTGGGTGTCGAGATTACTCCTCTGGTTGACCGTATTACTCCTCTGGATATCGGTATTAATCCACTGGGTGAAAGTATTAATCCTCTGGGTGTCGGTATTACTCCTCAGGGTGCCGCTATTACTCCTCTGGCTGTCGGTATTTCTCCTCTGTGTGAAGGTATCACTCGTCAGGGTGACAGTATTACCTCTCTGTGTGTCGGTATTACTCCTCTGCAGATCGGTATTACTCCTCTGGGCGACAGTATTAATCGACAGTATAACTCCTCTGGGTGACGGTAATACTCCAATGGATGTCGGCATTACTCCTCTAGGTGTAGGTACTACATATCTGGATGTCAGCATTACTGCTCTGGGTGACTATATTACTCCTCAGTGTGTCAGTATTACTCCTTTGGAAGTCGGTATTACTCCTCAGTGACTGTGTTACTCCTCTCGGTGTCGGTATTACTCCTCTGTGTGCCAGTATTACGCCTCTGAGTGAAAATATTATTCCTCTGGGTGTTCGGTATTGCTCCTCTGGGTGTCAATATTACTCCTCTGGGTGTCGTTATTACTCCTCGGGATGTCGATATTTCTCCTCTGGGAGAAAGTATTACTCCTCTCTTTGTCGGTATTACTCCTCAGGTGTCGGTATTCCTCCTCTGGACGACGGTATTACCCTCCCGGTTGACAGTATTATTTCTATGGGTGAAAGTATTACTCCACTGGATGACGGCATTGGTCTGAGTGTCGATACTACTCCTCTGGCTGACGGTATTACTCCTCTGGATATTGGTATTACATACCTGGTTGACAGTATTACTCCTCTGGGTGACAGTATTACTATTCTGTGTGACGACATTACTCTGGCTGTCGATATTACTCCTCTGGGTGACGGTATTACTCCTCTGGATATCGGTATTGCTCCACTGGGTGGAAGTGTTACTCGTATGGGTGTCGGTTTACTCCTCTGGCTGACGTTATTACTACTCTGGAAGTCGCTATTACACCTCTGGCTGTCGGTATTGCTCCTCTGTGTGACTGTATTACTCGTCAGGGTAACAGTATTACTCCTGTGGGTGTCGGTATTACTTCTCTGAAGGTCGGTATTACTCCTCTGGGTGAAGCTATTACTCCTCTGGATGTCGCTATTACTTCTCTGCATTTAGGCATTACTCTTCTGGGTGAAAGTATTACTCATCTGGATGTCACTATTACACTTCTGGATGTCGGTATTATTCCTCTGGGTTGATATTACTCGTCTGGATGTCGATACTACTTCTCTCCATGTCGGTATTACTCCACTGGTGACGGTATTCCTCCTCTGGATTTCGGCATTACTCCTCTGGATGTCGGTATTACTCCTCTGGATGTCGGTAGAGCTCCAATGGTTTCAGTATCAATTCTCTGGGTGTCGGTATTGCTCCTCTGGGTGTCAATATTACTCCTCTAAGTGAAACTATTGCTCCTCTGGGTGTCGACATTACTCCTCTGGGTTTAGGAATTAGTACTCTGCATGTCGGTATTACTCCTCTGTATTGCGCTGTTGCTCTCCTGGCTGTTGGCACTGTTCATCTGGGTGTCGGAATAATCCTCTGGGTGACGGTATTACTGCTCTGGATATCGGCATTACTCCTCTGGGTGTAGGTATTACTAATCTGGATGTCAGCATTATGGCTCTGGGTGACTATATTACTCCTCTGTGTGCCGGTATTACTCCTTTGGATGTCGGTATTACTCCTGAGTGAAGCTGTTACTCTTCTGGGTGTCGGTATTACTCCCCTCGGTGTAGGTATTACTCCTCGGGATATCGGTATTTCTCCTCTGGTCTAAAGTATTACACCGCTTGGTGTTGGTATTACATCTGTGGTTTCGTTATTACTCCTCTGGTCGTCGGTATTACTCCCCTGGGTGACAGTATTACTCCTATGGGCAGCGGCATTGCTCTGGGCGTCGATATTACTCCACTCGGTGAAGGTATTACTCCTCTGGTTGTCGGTATTAATCCTCTGGGTGACAGTATTACTACGCTGTGTGGCGGCATTACTCTGGTGTCGATATTACTCCTCTGGGTGACGGTATTACTCCTCTGGATATCGGTATTACTCCACTGAGTCAAAGTATTACTCCTCTGGGTATCGGTATTACTCCTCACGGTGCCGCTATTACTCCTCTGGAAGTCGCTAATACTCCTCTGGCTGTCGGTATTTCTCCTCTGTGTGACGGTATTACTCGTCAGGGTGACAGTATTACTCCTCTGGTTGTCGGTATTACTCCTCTGCAGGTCGGTATTATTCCTCTGGGCGACAGTATTACTCGAAGGTATAACTCCCCTGGGTGACGGTAATACTCCAATGGATATCGGCATTACTCCTCTGGGTGTAGGTATTACTACTCTGGATGTCAGCATTACTGCCCTGGGTGACTATATTACTCCTCTGTGAGCCGGTATTACTCCTTTGGAAGACGGGTTTACTCCTGAGTGACTGTGTTACTCCTCTCAGTGTCGGTATTACTCCTCTGGGTGCCAGCATTAATCCTCTGAGAGAAAATATTATTACTCTTCGGGATGTCGGTATTGTTCCTTAGGTGTCAATATTACTCCTTTGGTTGTCGGTTGTACTCCTCAGGTGTCGGTATTACTTCTCTGGGTGAAAGTATTACTACTCTGGATGACGGCATTGGTCTGTGTGTCGATATTTCTCCTCTGAGTGAAAGTATTACTCCTCTGAGTGTCAGTATTACTCCTCTGGCTGACGCTATTACTACTCTGGAAGTCGCTATTACACCTTTGGCTGTCGGTAGTACTCCTCTGTGTGACTGTATTACTCGTCAGGTTAACAGTATTACTCCTCTGGGTGTAGGTATTACTCCTCTGGGTGACACTATTACTCGACAGTATAACTCATCTGGGTGACAGTATTACTCCTCTGGGTGTCGGTATTACTCCTCTGAAGGGCGGTATTACTCCTCTGGGTGACGGTATTACTCCTCTGGGTGAGATACTACTCCTCTAGATGTTGGTATTACTCCTCTAGGTTTTGGTATTACTCTTCTGGATGGAGGTATTACTCCTCTGAATGAAAGTATTACTCCTCTGTGTGTCGGTATCACTCCTCCGGGTTTCGGTATTTATCCTCTGCATGTCGGTATTATTCCTGTGTATGTCGCTCTTACTCGTCTGGGTTTCGGTACTACTCATCTGGCTGTCGGAATACCCCTCTGGGTGACGATATTACTCCACTGGATGTCGGTATAACTCCTCTGGGTGTAGGTATTACTATTCTGGATGTCGGTATTACTGCTCTGGGTGACTATATTACGCCTCTGTGTGTCGGTATTACACCTCTGGATCTCAGCATTACTCCACTGGGTGACGGTATTACTCCTATGGGTTCCATTATTAGTCCTCTGGTTGAAAATATTACTCCTCTGGATGTCGGTATCGCTCCTCTGGGTGTCAATATTACTCATCTGGGTGTCGTTATTACTCCTCTGGCTTTCGGTATTACTCTGCTGGGTGCAAGTATTACTCCTCTGGATGTCACTATTACACCTCTGGATGTCGACAGGAGTAATACCGATACCCAGAGGAGTAATACCGCCACCCAGATGAGTAATACCGATAGGCAGATGAGTAATACTGACACCCAGACGAGTAATACCAACCTAGAGGAGTAATACCGACATCCAGAGGAGTAATACTTTCACGCAGCGGAGCAATACCGTCATAGAGAGGAGTAATACCGACATCCAAAGGAGTAATATCGTCACCCACAGGGGTAATACTGTCGATTAATACTGTCTCCCAGAGGAGTAATACCGACACCCAGATGAGCAATACCAGCACCCATAGGAGAGATACCGACACCCAGACGAGTAATACCAACATCCAGAGGAGTAATATCTACTTCGACAGGAGTAATACCGACACGGGGAGGAGTAATACTGTCAGCCACGGGAGAAATATCGATACGCAGAGGAGTTATACTGACACCCAGACGAGTAATAGCAACCCAAAGGATTAATACCGACATCCAGAGATGTAATACCGACACCCAGACGAGTAATACTTTCACTCAGAGGAGTAATACCTTCATCCAGAGGAGTAATACCGAAACCCAGAGGAGTAATACTTCCTCCCAAAGGAGTAATATTGGCACCCAGAGGAACAATACCGACACCCAGAGGAGGCATACCGTCACTTGAGGAGTAATTCCTACATGTAGATGAGTAATACCGAAACCCAGAGGAGTAATACCGACACCCAGAGGAGTAATACTATCACACAGAGGAGTAATACCTTCATCCAGAGGAGTAATACCGAAACCCAGAGGAGTAATACGTTCTCGCAGAGGAGTAATATTGGCATCCAGAGGAGCAATACCGATACTCTGAGGAGTAATACTGAAACCCATAGGAGCACTACCGACATCCATGGGAGTAATACCATAATCCAGAGGAGTAATACCGACACCAAGAGGAGGAATGCCTTCACCAGAGTAGTTATACCGACACGCAGAGCAGTAATATCTAGATCCAGACGAGTAATATCAAACCAGACGTGTAATACCGACATCCAGAGGTGTAATACTGATACCTAGATGTGTAATACTTTCACCAAGAGGAGTAATACCGAAACCCAAAGGAGTAATAGGGACATCCAAAGGAGTAATACCATCACGCAGAGGAGGAATACCGTCACCCAGAGGAGTAATACCGACAGCCAGATGAATAGTAGGGACATCCAGAGGAGGAATAGCGTCACCCCGAGGAGAAATACCGACTCCCAGAGGAGTAATACCGATATCCAGAGGATTAATACGGTCACCCAGGGGAGTTATATCGTCACCGACAGGTGTAATACCAACACGCAGCAACGTAATACCGACATCCAGAGGAGTAATACCGTCACCCAGAGGAGTAATATCGACGACCAGAGCAATGCCGTCACCCCGAGGAGTAATAGTGTCACCCAGAGGAGTAATACTGTCACCCAGGGGAGTAATACCAATGTCCAGAGGAGTAATACCGACACCAGAGGAGCAATAGCTAAACCTAGAGGAACAATACATTCAACCAGAGGAGAAATACAGACACCCAGAGGATTAATAACAACATCCAGAGGAGTAATATTGACACCCAGAGGAGCAATACCGACACACAGAGGTGTAATACTGAAACGCATAGGATCACTACCGACATCCAGAGGACTAATACCGACATCCAGAGAAGTAATATCTTTATTCAGAGGAGCAATACCGTCACCAGAGGAGTAAAACCGACACGCAGAGAAGTAATATCGACATCGAGACGAGTAATATCAACCCAGAGAAGTAATACCGACATCCAGAGGTCTAATACTAACACCAAAATGAGTAATACTTTCACCAAGACGAGTAATTCCGAAACCCAGAGGAGTAATAGCGACACCCAAAGGAGTAATGCCGTCACCCAAAGGAGTAATGCCGACATGCAGATGTGTGATACAGTCACCCAAATGAGTAATACCGTCACCCAGAGAGTAATACCGACATCCAAAGGAGTAATGGCGACATCCAGAGGAGTAGTAGCGTCACCCAGAGGAGTAATACCGACAGACAGATGAGTAATACTTTGACCCAGTGGAGTAATACCGAGCTCCAGAATCGTAATACGATCACCCAGGGGAGTTATACCGTCACCGACAGTAGTAATACCGACACCCAGCAAAGTAATACCAACATCCAGAGGAGTAATACCATCACTCAGAAGAGTAATATCGACAACCAGAGTAATGCTGTCACAAAGAGGAGTAATATTGCCACCTAGAGGAGTAATAATGTCACCCATGTGTGTAATACCGAAATCCAGACGAATAACACAGTCATCCAGAGGAGTAATATCGACGCCCAGAGCAGTGCTGTCACCCAGAGGAGTGATACCGACATCTAGAGGATTAATAACGAAATCCAGAAGAGTAATAACACCATCCAAAGAAGTAATACCGAAACCCTGGGGAGTAATAGTTTCACCCAGAGGAGTAATATTGACACCCAGAGGAGCAATACCGACACCCAGTGGAGTAAAATCTCACCTTGAGCAGTAATACTGATACCCAGAGGAGCAATAACGACATCAAGAGGAGTAATACAGACATCCAGAGTATTAATACCCATGTCGACAGGAGTAATACCGATATCTAGAGGAGTAATACCGCCACCCAGAGGGGTAATAACGATAGGCAGTTGAGCAATAATGATACGCAGATGAGTAATACCAACCCAGAGGAGTAATACCGACTTCCAGAGGTGTAATACCGACACCCAGAGGAGTAATACTTTCACCCAGCGGAGTAATACCGTCATACAGAGCAGTAATACCGACACCCAGAGGAGTAATACTGTCAACCAGGGGAGTAATACCGACGTCCAGAGGAGTAATATCGACACCCAGAGGAGTAATACCGACACCCAGCAAATTAATGCCGTCACTCAGCGGAGTAATACCGACATCCAAAGGAGTAATATCGGCAGCCAGCGGAGTAATACCGACGTCCAGTGGAGTAATAACGTTAACCAGAGGAGCAATACCGACACCAAGAGGTGTAATATCGTCATCCAGAGGCGTAATACCGAACCTCAGAGGTGTAATATAGCCAGCTAGATGAGTAATACCGATATCCAGAGGAGTAATATCGGCACTCAGAATAATGCCGTCACCCAGAGGAGTAATAATGTCACCAGAGGAGTAATATCGACATCCAAAGGAGTAATAATGTCACCCACACGGGTAATACTGTCGATTAATACTGTCTCCCAGAGGAGTAATACCGTCAGCCAGAGCATTAATCCCGACACTGAGAGTAGTAATAGTGACATCGAGATGAATAATTCCGAAACCAGTGGAATAATACCGGCACACAGACGAGTAATAACGACACCTAGAGGAATAATACCGTACCCCAGTGGAGTAATACTGTCGAGTAATACTTTCATCCCGAGGAGTAATACCTACATCCAGAGGAGTAATAGCGAAATCCAGATGATTAATACCGGTATCCAGAGGAGTGATACCGAAACACTGATGAATAATACTTTCACCCAGGCGAGTAATATTGACACCAGAAGAAGCAATTCCTTCACCAATAGGAGTAATAGTGGCACCCAGAGGGGTAATACCGACACGCAGCGGAGTAATACCGACACCCAGAGGAGTAATACCGTCACTCAGAGGAGTAATACCGACAATCAGGGGAGTAATGCCGACACACAGAAGAGTAATATAGTCACCCAGAGCAGTACACCGACATCCAGGGTGGTAATACGTGCACCCAGTGGAGTAATACCGACATCCAGAGGAGTAATACTGTCACCCAGAGGCGTATTCCGACACCCAGATGAGTAGTACCGACACCCAGAGGAGTAGTAGCGACATCCAGAGGAGTAATACCGACATGCAGAGGAGTAATACCGAACCCAGAGCAGTAATGTCGACACCCAGAGTAGTAATACCGTCACCCAGAGGAGTAATACTGTCGAGTAATACTGTCACCCAGTGCAGTAATACTGTCACCCAGAGGAGTAATATTGATACCCAGAGGAGCAATACCGAGAGACAGGGGTGTAATAGCGACATCAAGAGGAGTAACACCGACATGCAGAGGAGTAATCCCGCAACCCAGAGGAGTAATACCGACATCCAGAGGAGTAATACCGATACCCAGAAGAGGAATACTTTCACCAGAGGAGTAATACCGACAGCCAGACGAGTAATAGCGACATCCAGAGGAGTAATAGCGTCATCCGTAGGAGCAATACCGACACGCAGACGTGTAATTCTTTCACCCAGTGGAGTAATACCGATATCCAGAGGAGTAATACGGTTACCCAGGGTCGTTATACCGTCACCGACAGCAGTAATACCGACACCCAGCAAAGTAATACCGATATCAAGAGGAGTAATACCGTCACCCAGAGGAGCAATATCGACACCCAAAGTAATGCCGTCACCCCGAGGAGCAATACTGTCACCCAGAGGAGTAATATCGAAGCTCAGAGCAATGCTGTCACCCAGAGGAGTAATATTGTCACCCCGAGGAGTAATACTGTCACCCACGAGAGTAATACCGACGTCCAGAAGAGTAATAGCGACACCAGACGAGTAATACCGACACCCATAGGCAGAATATATTCATTCAGAGGATAAATACCGACACCTAGAGGAGTAATAAGGACACCCAGAGTAATAATACCGTCACCCAGAGGAGTAATACTGTCGAGTAATACTGTCACCCAGTGCAGTAATACTGTCACCCAGAGGAGTAATATTGATACCCAGAGGAGCAATACCGAGAGACAGGGGTGTAATAGCGACATCAAGAGGACTAACACCGACATGCAGAGGAGTAATCCCGCAACCCAGAGGAGTAATACCGAGACCCAGATGAGTAATCCTTGCACTCGGAGGAGTAACACCGTCATCCAGAGGAGTAATACCGAAACCCAGAGGAGTAATACTTTCACCTGGAGGAGTAATATTTACACCCAGAGGTGCAATACCGAGATCCAGAGGAGTAATACTGAAACCCATAGGAGCACTACCGACATCCAGAGGGGTAATACCGTCACCAGAGGAGTAATACCGTCACCCAGAGGAGTACTACCGACATTCAGAGGAGTAATACTGTCACCCAGAGGAATAAAACCGTCACCCAGATGAGTAATACCGACAGCCAGACGAGTAATAGCGACATCCACAGGAGTAATAGTGTCACCCGGAGGAGTAATACCGACACGCAAACGTGTAATTCTTTCACCTGGTGGAGTAATACCGATAACCAGAGGAGTAATACGATCACCCAGTGGAGTTATACCGTCACCGACAGCAGTAATACCGACACCCAGCAAAGTAATACCGACATCCAGAGGAGTTATACCGTCACCCAGAGGAGTAATAACGACACCCAAAGTAATGCCGTCACACAGAGGAGCAATACTGTCACCCAGAGGAGTAATACTGTCATCCAGGTGTGTAATGCCGACATCCAGAGGAGTAATACCTTCACACAGAGGTGTAATATCGAAGCTCAGATCAATGCCGTCACCCAGAGGAGTAATATTGTCACCCAGAGGCATAATACTGTTAGCGAGGAGAGGAATACCGACGTCCATTAGAGTAATACCGACACCAGAGGAGTAATACCGACACCCAGAGGCAGAATATATTCATCCAGAGGATAAATAACGGCACCTAGAGGAGTAATAACGACAACCAGAGGAGTAATACCGTCACCCCGAGGGGTAATACTCTCGAGTAATACCGACACCCAGAGTAGTAATACCGTCACCCAGAGGAGTAATACTGTCGAGTAATACTGTCACCCAGTGGAGTAATACTGTCACTAAGAGGAGTAATATTAATACCCAATGGAGCAATAACGACAGCCAGGGGAGTAATAGCGACATCAGGAGGAGTAATACCGACATGTAGAGGAGTAATCCCGAAACCCAGAGGTGTAATACCGAGACCCAGAGGAGTAATACTTTCACTCGGAGGAGTAATACCGTCATCCTGAGGAGTAATACCGAAACCCAGAGGAGTAATACTTTCTCCCAGAGGAGTAATATTTACACCCAGAGGTGCAATACCGAGATCCAGAGGAGTAATACATTCACTCGGAGGAGTAATACCGTCATCCAGAGGAGTAATACCGAAACCCAGAGGAGTAATACTTTCTCCCGGAGGAGTGATATTTACACCCAGCGGTGCAATACCGACATGCAGAGGAGTAATACCGTCAACAGAGGAGTAATACCGACACGCAGATAATAATAGCGACGTCCAAACGAGTAATATCAACCCAGAGGAGTAATACCGACATCCAGAGGTGTAATACCGACACCCAGATGAGTAATACTTTCACCAAGTTGAGTAATACCGAGCTCCAGAAGATTAATACGATCACCCAGGGGAGTTATACCGTCACCGACAGGAGTAGTACCGACACCCAGCAAAGTAATACCGATATCCAGAGGAGTAATACCATCACCCAGAGGAGTAATATCGATACCCAGAGTAATGCTGTCATAAAGAGGAGTAATATTGCCACCTAGAGAAGTAATACTGTCACCCATGTGTGTAATACCGAAATACAGACGAATAACACAGTCAGCCAGAGGAGTAATATCGACGCCCAGAGCAGTGCTGTCACCCAGAGGAGTGATACCGACATCCAGAGGATTAATAGCGAAATCCAGAGGAGTAATAACGCCATCCAGAGAAGTAATACCGAAACCTTGGGGAGTAATACTTTCACCCAGAGGAGTAATATTGACACACAGAGGAGCAATACCGACAGCCAGTGGAGTAAAAAATCACCCTGAGGTGTAATACTGATACCCAGAGGAGCAATCCCGACATCCATAGGAGTAATACCGACATCCAGAGTATTAATACCTATGTCGACAGGAGTAATACCGATAGGCAGTTGAGTAATACTTTCACCCAGCGGAGTAATACCGTCACACAGATGAGTAATAGCGACATCCAGAGGAGTAATACTGTCAACCAGGGGAGTAATACCGACGTCCAGCGGAGTAATATCGACACCCAGAGGAGTAATACCGACACCCAGCAAAGTAATGCCGTCACCCAGCGCAGTAATACCTACATCAAAAGAAGTAATATCGGCAGCCAGCGGAGTAATACCGACATCCAGTGGAGTAATAACGATAACCAGAGGAGTAATATCGACACCCAGAGGTGTAATATCGTCATCCAGAGGCGTAATACCGAACCTCAGAGGTGTAATATAGCCATCTAGATGAGTAATACCCATATCCAGAGGAGTAATATCGGCACTCAGAATAATGCCGTCACCCAGTGGATTAATAATGTCACCAGAGTAGTAATATCGACATCGAAAGGAGTAATATCGTCACCCACAGGGGTAATACTGTCGATTAATACTGTCTCCCAGAGGAGTAATAGCGACATCCACAGGAGTAATACCGACACCCAAAGGAGTAATACCGACATTTAGAGGAGTAATACCGTCACCCAGAGGTGTAATGCTGTCGAGTTATACTGTCACCCACTGGAGTAATACCGTCACCAAGAGCATTAATCCCGACACTGAGAGTAGTAATAGTGACATCGAGAAGAATAATTCCGAAACCAGAGGAATAATTCCGGCACACAGACGAGTAATAACGACACCTAGAGGAATAATACCGTACCCCAGAGGAGTAATACTGTCGAGTAATACTTTCATCCCGAGGACTAATACCTGCATCCAGAGGAGTAATAGCGAAATCCAGAGGATTAATACCGTTATCCAGAGGAGTGATACCGAAACCCAGTGGAGTAATACTTTCACCCAGGCGAGTAATATTGACACACGGAGGAGCAATTCCTTCACCAAGAGGAGTAATAGTGGCACCCTGAGGGGTAATACCGACACCCAGGGGAGTAATACCGACACCCAGAGGAGTAATACCGTCACTCAGAGGAGTAATACCGTCATCCAGAAGAGTAATACCAACACACAGAAGAGTAATATAGTCACCCAGAGCAGTACATCGACATCCAGGGGGCAATACCTGCACCCAGAAGAGTAATACTGATATCCAGAGGAGTAATACTGTCACCCAGAGGCGTATTCCGACACCCAGATGAGTAGTACTGACACCCAGAGGAGTAGTAGCGACATCCAGAGGAGTAATGCCGACATGCAGAGGACTAATACCGAAACCAGATGAGTAATGTCGACACCCAGAGGAGTAACACTTTCATTCAGAGGAGTAATATCTTCATCCGGATGAGGAATACCGAAACCCAAAGGAGTAATACATTCGCCCAGAGGAGTAATATTGACAGCCAGAGGAGAACTACCGCCATCCAAAGGAGTAATACCGACATCCAGCGGAGTAATACCGATACCAAGAAGAGGAATACCGTCACCAGAGGAGTAATACCGACAACCAGACGAGTAATAGCGACATTCAGAGGAGTAATAGCGTCACCCAGAGGAGTAATACCGACACGCAGACGTGTAATTCTTTCACCCAGTGGAGTAATACCGATATCCAGAGGAGAAATACGGTCACACAGGGGAGTTATACCGTCACCGACAGCAGTAATACCGACACCCAGCAAAGTAATACCGATATCCAGAGGAGTAATACCGTCACCCAGAGGAGTAATATCGACACCCAAAGTAATGCCGTCACACAGAGGAGCAATACTGTCACCCAGAGGAGTAATAATGTCATCCAGGTGTGTAATAACGACATCCAGAGGAGTAAAACCTTCACCCAGAGGAATACTATCGAAGCTCAGAGCAATGCCTCACCCAGAGGAGTAATATTGTCACCCAGAGGAGTAATACTGTCACCCACGAGAGTAATACCGACGTCCAGAAGAGTAATACCGACACCAGAGGAGCATTACCGACACCCAGAGGCAGAATATATTCATTCAGAGGATAAATACCGACACCTAGAGGAGTAATAACGACACCCAGAGGAGTAATACCGTCACCCCGAGTGGTAATACTGTCGAGTAATACTTTCACCCAAAGAAGTAATAGAAACATTCCTAGGAGTAAAACCGACACCCAGAGGAGCAATACCTTCACCCAGAGGAGTAATACTGTCGAGTAATACTGACACCCAGTGCAGTAATACTGTTACCCAGAGGAGTAATAGTGATACCCAGAGGAGCAACACCGAGAGCCAGGGGTGTAATAGCGACATCAAGATGAGTAACACCGACATGCAGAGGCGTAATCCCGAAACCCAGAGGTGTAATACCGAGAACCAGAGGAGCAATACTTTCATTCGGAGCAGTGATACCATCATCCAGAGGAGTAATACCGAAACCCAGTGGAGTAATACTTTCTCCTGGAGGAGTAATATTTACACCCAGAGGTGCAATACCGAGATCCAGAGGAGTAATACTGAAACCCATAGGAGCAATACCGACATCCAGAGGAGTAATATCGTCATCAGAGGAGTAATACCGTCACCCAGAGGAGTACTACCGACATCCAGAGGAGTAATACTGTCACCCAGAGGAGTAGAACCGTCACCCAGATGAGTAATACCGACAGCCAGACGAGTAATAGCGACATCCACAGGAGTAATAGCGTCACCCGGAGGAGTAATACCGACACGCAGACGTGTAATTCTTTCACCTAGTGGAGTAATACCGCTATCCAGAGGAGCAATACGATCACACAGGGGAGTTATACCGTCACCGACAGCAGTAATACCGACACCCAGCAAAGTAATACCGACATTCAGAGGAGTTATACCGTCACCCAGAGGAGTAATATCGACACCCAAAGTAATGCCGTCACACAGAGGAGCAATATTTTCTCCCAGAGGAGTAATACTGTCATCCAGGTGTGTAATGCCGATATCCAGAGGAGTAATACCTTCACCCAGAGGAGTAATATCGAAGCTCAAATCAATGCCGTCACCCAGAGGAGTAATATTGTCACCCAGGGGCATAATACTGTTAGCGAGGAGAGCAATACCGACGTCCAGAAGAGTAATACCGACACCAGAGGAGTAATACCGACACCCAGAGGCAGAATATATTCATCCAGAGGATAAATACCGACACCTAGAGGAATAATAACGACAACCAGAGGGGTAATACCGTCACCCCGAGGGGTAATACAGTCGAGTAATGCTGGCACCCAGAGAAGTAATATAAACATTCATAGGACTAATACCGACACCCAGAGTAGTAATACCGTCACCCAGAGGAGTAAGAATGTCGAGTAATATTGTCACCCAGTGGAGTAATACTGTCACCCAGAGGAGTAATATTGATACCCAATGGCGCAATACCGACAGCCAGGGGAGTAATAGCGACATCAAGAGGAGTAATACCGACATGTAGCGGAGTAATCCCGAAACCCAGAGGTGTAATACCGAGACCCAGAGGAGTAATACTTTCACTCGGAGGAGTAATACCGTCATCCAGAGGAGTAATACCGAAACCCAGAGGAGTAATACTTTCTCCCGGAGGAGTGATATTTACACCCAGAGTTGCAATACCGAGATCCAGAGGAGTAATACTGAA
Source organism: Pristiophorus japonicus (assembly GCF_044704955.1). Lineage (NCBI taxonomy): Eukaryota > Metazoa > Chordata > Chondrichthyes > Pristiophoridae > Pristiophorus > Pristiophorus japonicus. Next base: position 153,878,599 of record NC_091984.1, on the reverse strand, counting down.
ACCCATAGGAGCACTACCGACATCTAGAGGAGTAATACCGTCAATAGACGAGTAATACCGACACGCAGATATGTAATATCGACGTCCAGACGAGTAATATCAACCCATAGGAGTAATACTGACACCCAGAGGTGTAATGCTGACACCCAGATGAGTAATACTTTCACCCAGAGGAGTAATACCGACATCCAGATGAGTAATAGATACACCCAAAGGTGTAATACCGTCACCCAGAGGAATAATACCGACATCCAGAGGAGTAATACTGTCACCCAGAGGAGTAATGCGGTCACCCAGATGAGTAATACCGACAGCCAGAGGAGAAATAGAGGCATCCAGAGGAGCAATAGCGTCACCAAGAGGGGTAATACCGACATCCAGAGGAGTAATACTTTCACCCAGTGGACTAATACCGATATCCGGAGGAGTAATACAGTCACCCAGGTGAGTTATACCGTCGCCGTCAACGAGAAAAGTAATACCGAAATCCAGAGGAGTAATACCGTCATCAAGAGGAGTAATATCGACACCCAGAGTAATGCCGGCACACAGAGGAGTAATACTGTCACCTAGAGGAGTAATACTTTAATCCAGAGGAGTAATACCGAAACCCAAAGGAGTAATACTTTCACCCAGAGTAGTAATACCGAAACCCAGATGAGTAATAGAGACACCCAAAGGAGTAATACCTTCACCCAGAGGAATAATACCTACATCCAGAGGAGCAATACTGTCACCTAGAGGAGTAATGCGGTCACCCAGAGGAGTAATACCGACATCCAGAGGATAAATAGAGGCAACCAGAGGAGCAATAGCGTCACCAAGAGGAGCAATACCGACATCCAAAGGCGTAATACTTTCACCCAGTGGACTAATACCGATATCCAGAGGAGTAATACAGCCACGCAGGAGAGTTATACCGTCGCCGTCAACGAGAAAAGTAATACCGACATCCGGAGGAGTAATACCGTCATGCAGAGGAGTAATATCGACACCCAGAATAATGCCGTCACACAGAGGAGTAATACTGTCACCTAGAGGAGTAATACTGTCATCCAGGTGTGTAATACCGACATCCAGAGGAGTAATACCGTCACCCAGAATAGTAATATCGACGCCAAGGCAATGCCGTCACACAGAAGAGTGATACCGACATCAAGCGAGTAATACCGACACCCAGAGAAGTAATAGCGAAATCCAGAGAAACAATACCGTCACCCAGAGGAGTAATACTTTCACCCAAATGAGTAATATTGAAACCCATATAATCAATACCGACACCCAGAGGAGCAATATTTGCACCCAGAGGAGTAATACCGAAACCCGGAGGAGCAATACCGGCACCGAGAGTAGCGATACCGACCCCCAGTGGAGTAATACCGACATCCAGAAGAGTAACATCTATGTCGACAGGAGTAATACCGACACCCGGAGTAGTAATACTGTCAGCCACATGAGTAATACCGATACACAGAGGAGTAATACTGACACCCAGAGGAGTAATACCAACCCAGACGATTAATACCAACATCCAGAGGTGTAATACCGACACCCAGACGAGTAATACTTTCACCCAGTGGAGTAATACTGTCACCCAGAGGAGTAATACTGTTGTGGAAAAATATTTCCGAGACTGTGTAAAATACAAAGAGAGGTTTATTAAATCGGAGACAAAGCTTTGAGAGAAGTGCTAAAGACCCCTGTCTTTGAACCAACTTCTAAAATTGGTATCCCCCAGTGAAGATCTTTTATCTTACAAATTACGTCACTTTACAACACATGCTTTAGCAAAACAAAGCTTTTACTATCGAAGGCTAAGCTTTTGATATAAACCATCCTGCGTTGTGACAGGGCAGTATAAACAAGTGCAGATCTTTTGGCACCGGTATAAACAAACATACCCAGCACTTAACTCAGTGTTCATTATCTCACTTTCCTATCTCCATAACTCAAGGCCAGCATACCCTGAAGTCTAACTGTTTTTTTATACAAAGCATAATGCATCAGTATTATCCCTTACAAAATTCATTAAAGGGGGAAATAAAACAAATGTTTGGTCCCATATACTAGTATATGTCCAAAAATCCGCTCCAACAATATTCTCCCTTTTGGTCCTGGATGATGTTCACTAAATCCAGATGACCACAATGATAATAGCATGATGTCATATATTCGTCCTTTGGGGTATGTTGCTTCCCTGATGTTCCGTATGTCCACCTTGCCTGTAGCTCTAGGCTACCCTTCAAAGATAGTGATCGGTGTCATCGTCGTATGTTTCTTCATCCATGGTGTCAGGTATTTCCATCAGGTGTGCTTCTTCTTCGGCGATTAAACTGGCTACTGGCATCAGTCGAGCCATCATAACTTTAAAGCAGATATCAAAACACCGGATAATCAGACAGCAAGTAATTATTATTATAACCAGAATAACTACTCCATCCATAATATAGGACCCCCAGGATCCCCCTAACAGCCAGTCAAATCAGCCAGATCCTGCTGCTGTTATGTAAAACTTCATTAGCTCCCTTCTTATGTGATCAGCGAGCTTGGTTATGTTTTCTGATTTATCGGGAATGTAAGTGCAACTTTCAGCTCCAATTAAGGCACATGTGCCCCCACTTTGTGCTAGTATATAATCTAGGGCCATTCGGTTCTGGAGTACAATTGTGCGTATGGCTACCATTTCAGCCGTTATGCCCTCTATTGCTTCAGCTGGGTCGTTAACTATCTGTTCGAGTACACTCTCTAGGTTACGTAATTCATCCATGGTGCATCCTGTCCCGCATGGGAGCATCATGACCCCAAATAGCCTCTCAACCGTGGTAAGATCTCGTCTTAGTCGACCTGGTGTCTGTACTTCTGCGAAGGTACGTACCCGTCTGACAAAAGGGGACGACATATCCCAAATAGCAGGACCCCTCCGTCCTGTGGCAACGAGGGGTAGGCCATGTGCCCGCACACAAAATAAGGGCCATTGCATGCTGTTAGATTCGATCCCAATCTCTCTCAGCCTCCGTCGCCACCTAATCTTAGTGTCCCAGTCCTGGCTACTTGTCAGATTCTTCAAACCCTCTATTTCAAAGAACCCCTGATTTGTTGTTTCGCTGGCTATTATGTTCCACCTGGTGAGGTTAAAGTATCCTGCTACAAAACCTGTTTCCTCACCAGTCAAGTTTCTAGTGAAACAAATGTCAGCGGTGGGCCTTCCAAATGCTGAGGTGTTAGTCAAAACCAGGAACGGGGTTCGTACCGACCTACTGTATTCCGGCGGGTACCATCCGTCAAATGCATCCAAAAGATAAACCCCCCGATCTCCACGTTTGTTTATCCCCACTCTGGTTCGAAGTATCATTTACTTCCCCTGTACCGTTTTGTCGCATTACCCACTCTGCTACTTCCGAAATGTTAAGGGAGGTTGACCTCAAAGGGATGCCTCCTTTGCTATGTATGGGGATGTGCGAACATACCCAGCAACTGAAAAAGTTCTCATTTTGCGCATAAACATAAGACATGTACAAGAAGGTATTTACATGTAACTCTCGTTTCGGTCTAGCTAGCAGGCCGCACCTAACACGAACTATGATAATCGCACCAATCGCAATATATAGCTTCATCTTATTACCCTAGAATTAACAAATAGTCAAAGGCAAAAGGGCCGTATGGCTTGCTTGAAGAATCTCTCGCTGTCAATCTGTAAATAGACACACAACAACAACTAATACGTGTGCTAAACGGCTGGTTCAAAAGCCTTAAGCTGGGTCTGATGCTTCCATTGTCCGTTCCCTTTAACATCGATGCAGGCACAAGTGTCCCTGCTGATTGTAACCTCATACGGTCCTATCCATTATTGGGGCAAATCCCGGTTTTCCCGGGAGGACCCTTACCATAACGCGAATTCCCGCCAACGGGACTTCAAGGAGCTTTGTAAGCTGTGCTTCCGCGTCTCTTTCTTCCTTATTGTCCCTAACTAATTTACGCATCCCTTTTAATTGAGTACTCAATTCCTAAACATACCGTTTTATTTTTTCTTTTAATGGGCCTACATCGGCCCCCCCTGTTATGATGTTCTCTGGTAATTGCATCGCCCTTCCTGTCATTAGTTCATAAGGGTTAATTCGGTTGTCCGGTTTGTCGTGGCTCTTAACTTCATCAATATAATGGGTAATACTTCTGTCCACGTTTTTCCTGACGTTTGCATGGCAATTGCCAGGGCATTCTTAAGGGTACGGTTCATGCGCTCTACCATTCCAGAACTCTGAGGGTGGTAGGGGATGTGGAATTATTGTTTTATGCCCATCAGCTGGCATATTGTTTTTACAATTTTTCCGGTGAAGTGGGTGCGTTGGTCAGAATATCCTTGCCACTGTTGAAGCAGTGCAATCACGTGTGGGGAAAGCTTCCACCCACCGGGTAAATTGATCTATAATCACTTGGCAATATATTTTTCCATGGGATGGGGGCAAAGGACCTGTGAAATCAATTATACGTGTTCCCATGGCCCCCGTGGATGGGGCTGCTGTCTCATTTTAGTTTTAATTAGCCTGCCTGGATTATATTGTGCGCACGTAACGCACCGATGGCAATATCTCTCCCCATCCCTTTCCACCACCAATCTCTCCCAAGACTCCCGGTCATGGCCTCTCAGCCTGAATGAGACAGGCCATGATTCAACTCCAATAAGGTATTCTGTATGCATTCAGGTGCCATTACTTTGTCTTTTCGTCTCCAAACATTATCCTTCCCTTGCGTTGCGCCCTGCTTTGTTCACATACCTATTTCCTCCTCAGAAGTGTCCTACTGTAGTTTCTCAATACTTATCTGTTTGTCTCGGGTCCCAGCGGAACTGACTTAATTTTAATAATTTAAAATCATTATCAATGGAGAGTGTTTTTTACCTCTTCAAATTATTTTTTTTTCAATTAAACCAATACCTTTTTCACAGCTGATATCAACTGGTATTTAGTAAGTTATGTCTTTATCCATCGCAAACAAACCATCTCCCCAATGCTGTCATATAATCGTGTACGACCCCGAATGCATATCTACTGTCCGTATAGATATTAACAATCTTACTTTCCGATAATTCCAGTGCCTGGGTGAGGGCTACCAGTTCTGCCACTTGAGCTGACGACCCCCCATTAATTCGCCCTGATTCAACTGTCTCTAGGTACTGGTTAACTACGGCCCATCCGGAACGAGGTAGTCCCTCTACGTATTTTCGTTAGCCGTCCACAAACAAGGTTTGTGCTGTGGTTTGAAGGGGGACGTCTTTTATTCTATCCTCTTCCATATCCTCACATACCTCTTCACAAAAGTGGGGCTCCACTTCACCCATCATACCTTCTGCGGGGTTTTTTCTGACATCCCTAATTATGGTTACCGCTTTGTTGGGTGTTAAGAGGACTGCTTCCCACTTTGCCCGTTTCATATTAGATACGGTTCTCAGTTTTCCTGTCTTGAACATTTCTATCAATGTGTGTTTAGTGTGGAGAATGATGTTTCCAGTCATCACCACAGGCTCGCTTAAATTTTACCGCCCAATATTGTTCCCTCAAGATTCTTGCATACGTAAAATCTCATGGGTATATATAAGTTATCAATTTCCACCAATTGGGTGATGCTAAGGTAGGCCAGTTTGGGCCGTCCATCTATTCTGTTTATCAGAGCCTCCTTGTCGGTGACGGGAAGGGACATATTGGTAATGGATAGTGAGGCTCCCGTGTCCACTAGCATCTCACACTGTCGGCCCCCTACTAGTGCAGACACATATATCCTTCCCTCCTTTTTACTTTGTACAGAGGCCGCCGGACATCACCGGGTGGCTTTGTATGCCTGCCACTTCTGGTATTCCTGTTCTGACAGGGTCCTTGCCTTATTCGGATAATCATTTTTACTATAGCATGTCGCTTCCAGGTGCCCTTTCTTACCACAATACGTACATTGCTTTTCACTGCCTTTCACTTTGCATTCGATCCCAAAAATGGCCCGGTTTTCCACAATTATGGCAACTCCCCCTTTTCTGCCCTCCTCCTGTTCCCGTGGCAGAGACCTTTTCCTGCCTTATCGTTTTCTTTTCTAAACTGCTAAACATTACTGATTTAGCCTTTTTCAAATGTCCCTTTTACACCTTCACAAATAGCTCATCACTCCCCCAGGAGTTTGACCTGATCCCTGAAGGTATTTCTAAATTTAAAACTCTTTTTTCTTTACTGAGCTAGAAGCTTTCGTGTCAAGGGTTTACACAAAGGAAAATGGGAGCGTTTTAAAAGGCATTCTTGATCTCATTCCTAGACTAGATTTATGTATTTCAACCCAATTGCATGTTTTCTTTCGACAAGTAAGTGAACGTGTCAAATAAGTTCTTCTTTTTTTTTTACTACCGGGACCATGTATTTTTTTATCTTTTACTCAACAAACCTATCCTTTGTGCATTTCCTAGCTCAGTAACTTATCATCCGAATATATCCACACCTTCGTTTCTAACATAAAAGGAATACCATAAGGTTCACAGTTTCTTAAACTTCCCACATACAGGACAACACTACGAAGGGTTAACATTTTTTTTACTCTGTTTGAAAAGAGTGGGTGGAGCTAAAACACGCAGGCAACTCCACACCTTCCCAAGCAGACTTTCATTCATTCCACAGTCAAAATAGACACTCACAAAAGTCTCTCTTCATTCAACAAAGCTTTTGTCTGGATCCATATGTCACTTAAGATAGTCACTATCAGCTTTTTTTATGGCATTACGTAATTACGCAAGTTACAATTAATGATAGAAATTAATTAATGACGCGGGCAGCCTGCGTTTTACATTCCCTTCCTTACCTTCCATGTTCCCCAGTCTCAGACGTTTCCCTTTGTTTCTGTAATATTCACGGCCACGACTACACTGTGGAGACCCTTTGTCTTCGCAACAAAGCTAGCGTGTTTCCTTACCACCGGAGATTTCGGCTCTAGGTTGGGATGATCAGTTCCCTTCCGCACCGACCTTATTTACTAAAGGGACATCTCAAACTGGTTAGTCAGCCTCTTCCCGATATCTACTTACTCATATCTTATACACGATCCCGTAGTGCCGTACACCTCTCTTTTCAGTCTCTAACACCAGATTCCAGATACTGTCTTAAGCGACCACGTCTGATCGGACAGTATCCTGTTCCCGTGATGCCATTTTGTTGTGAAAAAATATTTCCGAGACTGTATAATATATAAAGAGAGGTTTATTAAATCGGAGACAAAGTTGTGAGAACTGTTAAAGGCCCCTGTCATTGAACCAGCTTCTCAAATTGGTATGTCCAGTGAAGTTCATTTATCTTACAAATTATGTCACTTTACAACACATGCTTTAGCACTACAATACTTTTACTATCGAAGGCTAAGCTTTTGATATAAACCATCCTGCATTGTGACAGGGCAGTATAAACAAGAGCAGGTCTTTTGGCACCGGTATAAACAAACATACCCAGAACTTAACTCTCCAGTGTTCATTATCTCACTTTCCTATCTCCATAACTCAAGGCCAGCATACCTTTAAGTCTAACTGTTTTTTATATAAAGCATAATGCATCAGTATTGTCCCTTACAAAATTCATTAAAGGGGAAAATTAAACAAATGTTTGGTCCCCGATACTAGTCCAGTATATGTCCAAAAATCCGCTCTAACAATATTCCCCCTTTTGGTCCTGGATGATGTTCACGAAATCCAGATGACCACAATGATAATAGTATGATGTCATATATTCGTCCTTTGGGGTATGTTACTTCCCTGATATTTCGTATGTCCACCTTGCCTGTAGCTCTAGGCTACCTTTCAAAGATAGTGGTCGGTGTCTTCGTCGTCTGTTTCGTTATCCATGGTGTCAGGTATTTCCATCAGGTGTGCTTCTTCTTCGGCGATTACACTGGCTACTGGCATCAGTCGAGCCATCATAACTTTACAGCAGATATCAAAACACCCGATAATCAGACAGCAAGTAATTATTATTGTAACCAGAATAATTGCTCCATGCATAAGATAGGATCCCCAGGATCCCCCTAATAGCGAGTCAAATCAGCCAGATCCTGCTGCTGTTATGGATAACTTCATTAGCTCCCTTCTTATGAGATCAGCGAGGTTGGTTATGTTTTCTGAATTATCGGGAATGTAAGTGCAACATTCAGCTCCAATTAAGGCACATGTGCCCCCACTTTGTGCTAGTATATAACCTAGGGCCATTCTGTTCTGGAGTACCATTGTGCGTATGGCTACCATTTCAGCCGTTATGCCCTCTATTGCTTCAGCAGTGTCGTTAACCCTCTCTAGTTTACGTAATTCATCCATGGTGCGTCCTATCCCGAATAGGAGCATCATGACCCCAAATAGCCTCTCTACCGGGGCAAGATCTCGCCTTAGTCGACGTGGTGTCTGTACTTCTGCTAATGCACGTACCCATCTGACAAAAGGGGACCACATGTCCCAAATAACAGGACCCCTCCGTCCTGTGGCAACCAGGGGTAGGCCATGTGCCCGCACACAAAATAAGTGCCATTGTATGCTGTTAGATTCGATCCCAGTCTCTCTCAGCCTCCGTCGCCACCTAATCTTAGTGTCCCAGTGCTGGCTACTTGCCTGATTCTTCAAACCTTCTATTTCAAAGAACCCCTGGTTTGTTGTTCCGCTGGCTATTATGTTCCTCCTGGTGAGGTTAAAGTATCCTGCTACAAAACCTGTTTCCTCACCAGTCAGGTTTCTAGTGAACCAAATGTCAGCAGTGGGCCTTCCAACTACTGAGGTGTTGTTCAAAACCAGGAACGGGGTTCGTACCGACCTACTGTATTCCGGCGGGTACCATCCGTCAAATGCATCCAAAAGGTAACCCCCCGATTTCCACGTTTCCTTATTCCCACTCTGGTTCCAAGTATCATTTACTTCCCCTGTACCGTTTTGTCGCATTACCCACTCTGCTACTTCCGAAATGTTAAGGGAGGTTGACCTCAAAGGGATGCCTCCTTTGCTATGTATGGGGATGTGCGAACATACCCAGCAACTGGAAAAGTTCTCATTTTGCGCATAAACATAAGACATGTACAAGAAGGTATTTACATGTAACTCTCGTTTCGGTCTAGCTAGCAGGCCGGACCTAACACGAACTATGATAATCGCACCGATCGCAATATATAGTTTCATCTTATTACCCTATAATTAACAAATAGTCAAAGGCAAAATGGCCGTATGGCTTGCTTGAAGAATCTCTCGCTGTCAATCTGTAAATAGACAAACAACAACAACTAATACGTGTGCTAAACGGCTGGTTCAAAAACCTTAAGCTGGGTCTGATGCTTCCATTGTCCGTTCCCTTTAACATCGATGCAGGCACAAGTGTCCCTGGTCCCTGCTGATTGTAACCTCATACGGTCCTATCCATTATTGGGGCAAATCCCGGTTTTCCCGGCAGGACCCTTACCATACCGCGACTTCCCGCCAACGGGACTTCAATGAGCTTTGTAAGCTCTGCTTCCGCGTCTCTTTCTTCCTGATTGTCCCTAACTAATTTACGCATCCCTTTTAATTGAGTACTTAATTCCACAACATACTGTTTTATTTTGTCTTTTAATGGCCCTACATCGCCCCCCCCCCTGTTATGATGTTCTCTGGTAATTGCATCGCCCTTCCTGTCATTAGTTCATAAGGGGTTAATCCGGTTGTCCGGTTTGTCGTGGCTCTTAACTTCATCAATATAATGGGTAATATTTCTGTCCACGTTTTTCCGAATATTTGCATGCAATTGCCAGGGCATTCTTAAGGGTACGGTTCATGCGCTCTACCATTCCAGAACTCTGCGGGTGGTAGGGGATGTGGAATTATTGTTTTATGCCCATCAGCTGGCATATCGTTTTTACAATTTTTCCGGTGAAGTGGGTGCCTTGGTCAGAATATCCTTGCTACTGTTGAGGCAGTGCAATCACGTGTGGTGAAAGCTTCCACCCACCGGGTAAATTGATCTATAATAACTAGGCAATATATTTTTCCATGGGATGGAGGCAAAGGACCTGTGAAATCAATTTGTACGTGTTCCCATGGCACCCGTGGATGGGGCTGGTGTCTCATTTTAATTTTAATGGGCCTGCCTGGATTATATTGTGCGCACGTAACGCACCGATGGCAATATCTTTCCCCATCTCTTTCCACCACCAATCTCTCCCAACACTTCCGATCATGGCCTCTCAGCCTGAATGAGACAGGCCATGATACAACTCCGATAAGGTATTCTGTATGCATTCAGGTGCCATTACCTTGTCGTTTCGTCTCCAAACATTATCCTTCCCTTGCGTTGCGCCCTGCTTTGTTCACATACCTATTTCCTCCTCAGAAGTGTCCTGGTGTAGTTTCTCAATACTTATCTGTTTGTCTCGGGTCCCAGCAGCACTGACTTAATTTTAATAATTTAAAATCATTATCAATGGAGAGTGTTTTTTACCTCTTCAAATTCTTTTTTTTTCAATTAAACCAATATCTTTTTCACAGCTGATATCAACTGGTATTTAGTAAGTTATGGCTTTATCCATCGCAAACAAACCATCTCCCCAATGCTGTCATATAATCGTGTACGACCCCGAATGCATATCTACTGTCCGTATAGATATTAACAATCTTATTTTCCGATAATTCGAGTGCCTGGGTGAGGGCTACCAATTCTGCCACTTGAGCTGACGACCCCCCATTAATTCGCCCTGATTCAACTGTCTCTATATCCTGGTTAACTACGGCCCATCCGGAACGAGGTAGTCCCTCTACGTATTTTCGTGAGCCGTCCACAAACAAGGTTTGTTCTGCGGTTTGAAGGGGGGCGTCTTTTATTCTATCCTCTTCCATATCCTCACATACGTCTTCACAAAAGTGGGGTTCCCCTTCACCCATCATACCTTCTGCGGGGTTGTTTCTGATATCCCTAATTATGGTTACCGCTTTGTTGGGTGTTAAGAGGACTGCTTCCCACTTTGCCCGTTTCATATTAGATATGGTTCTCAGTTTTCCTGTGTTGAACATTTCTACCAATGTGTGTTTAGTGTGTAGAATGATGTTTCCAGTCATCACCACAGGCTCGCTTAAATTTTACCGCCCAGTATTTTTCCCTCACGATTCTTGCATGCGTAAAATCTCATGGGTATATATAAGTTATCAATTTCCACCAATTGGGTGATGCTCAGGTAGGCCAGTGTTGGCCGTCCATCTATTCTGTTTATCAGAGCCTTCTTCTCGGTGACGGGAAGGGACATATTGGTAATGGATATTGAGGCTCCCGTGTCCACTAGCATCTCACACTGTCGGCCCCCTACTAGTGCAGACACATATATCCTTCCCTCCTTTTTACTTTGTACAGAGGCCGCCGGACATCACCGGGTGGCTTTGTATGCCTGCCACTTCTGGTATTCCTGTTCTGACAGCGTCCTTGCCTTATTCGGATAGCCATTTTTACTATAGCATGTCGCTTCCAGGTGCCCTTTCTTACCACAATACGTACAGTGCTTTTCACTGCCTTTCCCTTTGCATTCGATGTCAAAAATGGCCCGGTTTTCCACAATTATGGCAAGTCTCCCTATTCTGCCCTCCTTCTGTTCCCGTGGCAGAGACCTTTTCCTGCCTTGTCGTTTTATTTTCTAAACTGCTAAAGCTTGCTGATTCAGCCTTTTTCAAATGTCCCTTTTACACCTTCACAAATAGCTCATCACTCCCCCAGGAGGTTGACCTGATCCCTGAAGGTATTTCTAAATTTAAAACTCTTTTTTCTTTACTGAGCTAGAAGCTTTCGTGTCAAGGTTTTACACAAAGGAAAATGGGAGCGTTTTAAAAGGCATACTTTATCTCATTCATGGACTAAATTTATGTCTTTCAACACAATTGCATGTTTTCTTTCGACAAGTAAGTGAACGTGTCAAATAAATTCTTCTTTTTTTTTACTACCGGGAGCATGTATTTTTTTTATCTTTTACTTAACAAACCTACCCTTTGTGCATTTCCTAGCTCCATAACTTATCATCCGAATATATCCACACCTTCGTTTCTAACTTAAAATGTAATACCATAAGGTTCACAGTTTCTTAAACTTCCCACATACAGGACAACACTACGAAGGGTTAATTATTTTTTACTCTGTTTGGAAAGAGTGGGTGGAGCTAAAACAGGCAGGCAACTCCACACCTTCCCAAGCAGGCTTTCATTCATCCCACAGTCAAAATCACTCGAGTACTCTCTTCATTCAAAATAGACACTCTCAAAATCTCTCTTCATTCAACAAAGCTTATGTCTGGATCGATATGTCACTTAAGATAGTCACTATCAGTTTTTTTTTATGGAATTACGTATTTACGCAAGTTACAATTAATGATAGGAATTAATTAATGACCCGGGCATCCGCGTTTTATATTCCCTTCCTTACCTTCGATGTTCGCCAGTCTCGGACGCGTCCCTTTGTTTCTGCAATACTCACAGCCACGACTACTCTGTGGAGACCATTTGTCTTCGCAGCAAAGCTAGCGTGTTTCCTTACCACCGGAGCTTTCGGCTCTAGGTTGGAATGATCAGTTCCCTTCCGCACCGACCTTATTTACTAAAGGAACAACTCAAACTGGTTAGTCTGCCTCTTCCCGCTATCTACTTACTCATATCTTATACACTATCCCGTAGTTCCGTACACCTCTCTTTTCAGTCTCTAACACCAGGTTCCAGATACTGTCTTAAGTGATCACGTCCGATCGGACAGTATCCTGTTCCAGTGACGCCATTTTGTTGTGGAAAAATATTTCCGAGACTGTATAATGTATAAAGAGAGGTTTATGAAATCGGAGACAAAACTTTGGGAGAAGTGTTAAAGGCCCCTGTCTTCGAACCAGCTTCTCAAATTGTTATCTCCAGTGAAGTTCATCTATCTTACAAATTATGTCACTTTACAACACATGCTTTAGCACTACAAAGCTTTTACTATCGAAGTCTGAGCTTTTGATATAAACCATTCTGCATTGTGACAGGGCAGTATAAACAAGAGCAGGTCTTTTGGCACCGGTATAAACAAACATACCCAGCAATTAACTCTCCAGTGTTCATAATCTCACTTTCCTATCTCCATAACTCAAGGCCAGCATACCTTGAAGTCTAACTGTTTTTTTATATAAAGCATAATGCATCAGTATTGAACCTTACAAAATTCATTATAGGGGAATATAAAACAAATGTTTGGTCCCGTATACTAGTCCAGTTTCTGACCAAAAATCCGCTCCTACAAATACCCACATCTAGAGGAGTAATACTATCACCCAGAGGAATAATACCGGCACCCAGAGGAGTAATATCGATACCCAGAGTAGAAATATCGACATCCAGAGGAGTAATAGCGTCACACAGAGGAGTAATACTGACACCCATAGGAGTAATACTGTCACACAGGAAAGTAATACCTATGTCCAGAGGAGTAATATCGACACTCAGAGGTGTAATACCCACATCCATAGGAGTAATACAGTCACCCAGAGGAGTAATACCGACATCCAAAGGAGTAATATCGACAGCCAGAGGAGTAATACCGATATCCATCGGAGTAATGCCGCCACACAGAGGAATAATACCGAAACCCAGAGGAGGAATACCGACACCCAGACGAGTAATACTTTCACTGAGAGGAGTAATACCTTCATCCAGAGGAGTAATGCCGAAACAGAGGAGTAATAATTTCTCCCAAAGGAGTAATACTGACACTCAGAGGAACAATACCGACACCCAGAGGAGCAATACCGTCACCCAGAGGAGTAATATCGACACCCAGAGGTGCAATACTTTCACCCAGCGGAGGAATACCGTCACCAGAGGAGTAATACTGACACGCAGATGATTAATACCGAAACCCAGAGGAGTAATACCGACACCCAGAGGAGTAATACTTTCACACAGAGGAGTAATACCTTCATCCAGAGGAGTAATACCGAAACTCAGAAGAGTAATACTTTCTCGCAGAGGAGTAATATTGGCATCCAGAGGAGCAATACCGATACTCTGAGGAGTAATACTGAAACCCATAGGAGCACTACCGACATCCATGGGAGTAATACCGACATCCAGAGGAGTACTACCGACACCAAGAGGAGGAATGCCGTCACCAGAGTAGTTATACCGACACGCAGAGCAGTAATATCTACATCCAGACGAGTAATATCAAACCAGACGTGTAATACCAACATCCAGAGGTGTAATACTGATACCCAGATGAGTAATATTTTCACCAAGGGGAGTAATACCGAAACCCAAAGGAGTAATAGGTATACTCAAAGGAGTAATGCCATAATCCAGAGGAGTAATGCCGACATCCAGAGGAGTAATACAGTAACCCAGATGAGGAATACCTTCACCCAGAGGAGTAATGCCGACAGCCAGATGAGTAATAGTGCCATCCAGAGGAATAATAGCGTCACCCAGAGGAGTAATCCCGACACCCAGAGGAGTAATACCGATATCCAGAGGAGTAATACGGTCACCCAGGGGAGTTATACCGTCACCGACAGGTGTAATACCGAAACGCAGCACCGTAATACCGACATCCAGAGGAGTAATACCGTCACCCAGAGGAGTAATATCGACACCCAGTGCAATGTCGTCACACAGAGGAGTAATTCAGTCACCCAGAGGAGTAATAATGTCACCCAGGTGTGTAATTCCGACATCCAGATGAGTAATACCATCACCCAGAGGAGCGATTTCGATGCGCAGAGCAATGCCGTCACCCCGAGGAGTAATATTTTCACCCAGAGGAATAATACTGTCACCCAGGGGAGTAATACCAACGTCCAGAGGAGTAATACCGACACCAGAGGAGCAATATCTAAACCCAGAGGAACAATAATTTCACCCAGAGGAGAAATACAGACACCCAGAGGATTAATAACGACATCCAGAGGAGTAATATTGACACCCAGAGAAGCAACACCGACACCCAGAGGAGCAATGCTGGAACCCAAAGGATCACTACCGACGTCCAGAGGAGTAATACCGACATCCAGAGAAGTAATACCTTCATTCAGAGGAGGAATACCGTCACCAGAGGAATATTACCGACACGCAGAAAAGTAATATCGACATCGAGACGAGTAATAACAACCCAGAGGAGTAGTAATACCGACATCCAGATTTGTAATATTGTCACCCAGACGAGTAATACCGTCACCCAGAGAGTAACACCGACAGCCAGAGGAGTAATAGCGACACCCAGAGGAGCAATACTTTCACCCCGTGGAGTAATACCGAGATCCAGAGGAGTAATATGATCACCCTGGGGAGTTATACCGTCAGCGACAGGAGTATTACCGACACCCAGCAAAGTAATACCGACATCCAGAGGTGTAATACCGTCACCCAGAGGAATAATATCGACACCCAGAGTAATGCTGTCAAAAAGAGGAGTAATATTGCCACCTAGAGAGTGATAATGTCACCCAGGTGTGTAATACAGAAATACAGAGGAATAATATAGTCGCCCAGAGGAGTAATATCGACGCGCAGAGCAATGCTGTCACCCAGAGGAGTTATACCGACATCCAGAGGAGAACTACCGACACCCAGATGATTAATAGCGAAATCCAGAAGAATAAGAACGCCATCCAGAGGAGTAATACCGAAACCCAGGGGAGTAATACTTTCACCCAGAGGAGTAATATTGACACCCAGAGGAGCAATACCGACACACAGTGGAGTGAAATCTCACGCAGAGGAGTACTACTGACACCCAGAGGCGCAATACCGCCATCCAGAGGAGTAATACCGATAGGCAGATGAGTAATCCTGACACCCAGACGAGTAATACCAACCCAGAGGTGTAATATCGACATCCAGAGGAGTAATACTTTCACCCAGCAGATTAATACCGTCACACAGAGGAGTAATACCGATATCCAGAGGAGTAATACTGTCACCCAGGGGAGTAATACCGGCGTTCAGAGGAGTAATACCGGCACCCAGAGGAGTAATACCGACATCCAGCAAAGTAATACCGTCACCCAGTGGAGTAATACCGCCATCCAAAGGAGTAGTAACGGCAGCCAGAGGAGTAATACCGACATCCAGAGGAGTGATATCGTAATCCAGAGTCGTAATACCGAACCTCAGAGGTGTAATAACGCCATCCAGATGAGTAATACCGATATCCAGAGGAGTAATATCGGCACCAGAGTAATGCCGTCACCCAGAGGAGTAATAATGTCGCCAGAGGAGTAATATCGACATCCAAAGGAATAATATCGTCACCCACAGGTTTAATACTGTCGATTAATACTGTCTCCCAGAGGAGTAATACCGACACCCAGAGGATTAATAACGACATCCAGAGGAGTAATATTGACACCTAGAGAAGCAATACCGACACCCAGAGAAGTAATACTGGAACCCAAAGGATGACTACCGACGTCCAGAGGAGTAATACCGACATCCAGAGAAGTAATACCTTCATTCAGAGGAGGAATACCGTCACCAGAGGAATAATAACGACGCGCAGAAAAGTAATATCGACATCGAGACGAGTAATAACAACCCAGAGGAGTAATACCGACATCCATAGATGTAATACTGACACCAAAATGAGTAATACTTTCACCCAGAGGAGTAATACCGAAACCCAGAGGAGTAATAGCGACACCCAAATGGGTAATACGGTCACCCAGAGGAGTAATGCTGACATCCAGATTTGTAATACTGTCACCCAGACGAGTAATACCGTCACCCAGAGAGTACCACCGACAGCCAGAGGAGTAATAGCGACATCCAGAGGAGTAATACTTTCACCCCGTGGAGTAATACCGAGATCCAGAGGAGTAATATGATCACCCAGGGGAGTTATACCGTCAGCGACAGGAGTATTATCGACACCCAGCAACGTAATACCGGCATCCAGAGGTGTAATACCGTCACCCAGAGGAATAATATCGACACCCAGAGTAATGCTGTTACAAAGAGGAGTAATATTGCCACCTAGAGGAGTGATAATGTCACCCAGGTGTGCAAAACCGAAATACAGAGGAATAATATAGTCGCCCAGAGGAGTAATGTCGACGCGCAGAGCAATGCTGTCACCCAGAGGAGTTATACCGACATCCAGAGGAGAAATACCGACATCCAGAGGATTAATAGCGAAATCCAGAGGAATAAGAACGTCATCCAGAGGATTAATACTGCAACCCAGGGGAGTAATACTTTCACCCAGAGGAGTAATATTGGCACCCAGAGGAGCAATACCGACACCCAGTGGAGTGAAATCGCACGCAGAGGAGTACTAATGGCACCCATAGGCGCAATACCGACATCCAGAGGAGTAATACCGACATCCAGAGTATTAATACCTATGTCGACAGGAGAAATACCGAAACACAGAGGAGTAATACCGCCACCCAGAGGAGTAATACCGATAGGCATATGAGTAATACTGACACCCAGACGAGTAATACCAACCCAGAGGTGTAATATCGACATCCAGAGGAGTAATACTTTCACCCAGCAGATTAATACCGTCACACAGAGGATTAATACCGATATCCAGAGGAGTAATATCGGCACACAGAGGAGTAATACCGACACCCAGCAAAGTAATACCGTCACCCAGTGGAGTAATACCGACATCCAAAGGAGTAGTATCGGCAGCCAGAGGAGTAATACCGACATCCAGAGGAGTGATATAGTAATCCAGATTCGTAATACCGAACCTCAGAGGTGTAATAGCGCCATCCAGATGAGTAATACCGATATCCAGAGGAGTAATATCGGCACCAGAGTAATGCCGTCACCCAGAGGAGTAATAATGTCACCAGAGGAGTAATGTCGACATCCAAAGGAGTAATATCGTCACCCACAGGTGTAATACTGTCGATTAATACTGTCTCCCAGAGGAGTAATACCTACACCCAGAGGATTAATAACGACATCCAGAGGAGTAATATTGACACCTAGAGAAGCAATACCGACACCCAGAGGAGTAATACTGGAACTCAAAGGATCACTACCGACGTCCAGAGGAGTAATACCGACATCCAGAGGATTAATAGCGAAATCCAGAGGAATAAGAACGTCATCCAGAGGATTAATACTGCAACCCAGGGGAGTAATACTTTCACCCAGAGGAGTAATATTGGCACCCAGAGGAGCAATACCGACACCCAGTGGAGTGAAATCGCACGCAGAGGAGTACTAATGGCACCCATAGGCGCAATACCGACATCCAGAGGAGTAATACCGACATCCAGAGTATTAATACCTATGTCGACAGGAGAAATACCGAAACACAGAGGAGTAATACCGCCACCCAGAGGAGTAATACCGATAGGCATATGAGTAATACTGACACCCAGACGAGTAATACCAACCCAGAGGTGTAATATCGACATCCAGAGGAGTAATACTTTCACCCAGCAGATTAATACCGTCACACAGAGGATTAATACCGATATCCAGAGGAGTAATATCGGCACACAGAGGAGTAATACCGACACCCAGCAAAGTAATACCGTCACCCAGTGGAGTAATACCGACATCCAAAGGAGTAGTATCGGCAGCCAGAGGAGTAATACCGACATCCAGAGGAGTGATATAGTAATCCAGATTCGTAATACCGAACCTCAGAGGTGTAATAGCGCCATCCTGATGAGTAATACCGATATCCAGAGGAGTAATATCGGCACCAGAGTAATGCCGTCACCCAGAGGAGTAATAATGTCACCAGAGGAGTAATGTCGACATCCAAAGGAGTAATATCGTCACCCACAGGTGTAATACTGTCGATTAATACTGTCTCCCAGAGGAGTAATACCTACACCCAGAGGATTAATAACGACATCCAGAGGAGTAATATTGACACCTAGAGAAGCAATACCGACACCCAGAGGAGTAATACTGGAACCCAAAGGATCACTACCGACGTCCAGAGGAGTAATACCGACATCCAGAGAAGTAATACCTTCATTCAGAGAAGGAATGCCGTTACCAGACGAATAATACCGACGCGCAGAAAAGTATTATCGACATCGAGACGAGTAATAACAACCCAGAGGAGTAATACCGACATCCATAGATGTAATACTGACAACAAAATGAGTAATACTTTCACCCAGAGGAGTAATACCGAAACCCAGAGGAGTAATAGCGACACCCAAAGGGGTAATACGGTCACCCAGATGAGTAATGCTGACATCCAGATTTGTAATACTGTCACCCAGACGAGTAATACCGTCACCCAGAGAGTAACACCGACAGCCAGAGGAGTAATAGCGACATCCAGAGGAGTAATACCTTCACCCCGTGGAGTAATACCGTGATCCAGAGGAGTAATATGATCACCCAGGGGAGTTATACCGTCAGCGACAGGAGTATTACCGACATCCAGCAAAGTAAAACCGACATCCAGAGGTGTAATACCGTCACCCAGAGGAATAATATCGACACCCAGAGTAATGCTGTCACAAAGAGGAGTAATATTGCCACCTAGAGGAGTGATAATGTCACCCAGTTGTGTAACACCGAAATACAGAGGAATAATATAGTCGCCCAGAGGAGTAATATCGACGCGCAGAGCAATGCTGTCACTTAGAGAAGTTATACCGACATCCAGAGGAGAAATACCGACACCCAGAGGATTAATAGCGAAATCCAGAGGAATAAGAACGCCATCCAGAGGAGTAATACCGACACTCAGTGGAGTAATACTTTCACCCAGATGAGTAATATTGACACACAGAGGAGCAATACCGACACCCAGTGGAGTGAAATCGCACGCAGAGGAGTACTAATGGCACCCATAGGCGCAATACCGACATCCAGAGGAGTAATACCGACATCCAGAGTATTAATACCTATGTCGACAGGAGAAATACCGAAACACAGAGGAGTAATACCGCCACCCAGAGGAGTAATACCGATAGGCATATGAGTAATACTGACACCCAGACGAGTAATACCAACCCAGAGGTGTAATATCGACATCCAGAGGAGTAATACTTTCACCCAGCAGATTAATACCGTCACACAGAGGATTAATACCGATATCCAGAGGAGTAATATCGGCACACAGAGGAGTAATACCGACACCCAGCAAAGTAATACCGTCACCCAGTGGAGTAATACCGACATCCAAAGGAGTAGTATCGGCAGCCAGAGGAGTAATACCGACATCCAGAGGAGTGATATAGTAATCCAGATTCGTAATACCGAACCTCAGAGGTGTAATAGCGCCATCCTGATGAGTAATACCGATATCCAGAGGAGTAATATCGGCACCAGAGTAATGCCGTCACCCAGAGGAGTAATAATGTCACCAGAGGAGTAATGTCGACATCCAAAGGAGTAATATCGTCACCCACAGGTGTAATACTGTCGATTAATACTGTCTCCCAGAGGAGTAATACCTACACCCAGAGGATTAATAACGACATCCAGAGGAGTAATATTGACACCTAGAGAAGCAATACCGACACCCAGAGGAGTAATACTGGAACCCAAAGGATCACTACCGACGTCCAGAGGAGTAATACCGACATCCAGAGAAGTAATACCTTCATTCAGAGAAGGAATGCCGTTACCAGACGAATAATACCGACGCGCAGAAAAGTATTATCGACATCGAGACGAGTAATAACAACCCAGAGGAGTAATACCGACATCCATAGATGTAATACTGACAACAAAATGAGTAATACTTTCACCCAGAGGAGTAATACCGAAACCCAGAGGAGTAATAGCGACACCCAAAGGGGTAATACGGTCACCCAGATGAGTAATGCTGACATCCAGATTTGTAATACTGTCACCCAGACGAGTAATACCGTCACCCAGAGAGTAACACCGACAGCCAGAGGAGTAATAGCGACATCCAGAGGAGTAATACCTTCACCCCGTGGAGTAATACCGTGATCCAGAGGAGTAATATGATCACCCAGGGGAGTTATACCGTCAGCGACAGGAGTATTACCGACATCCAGCAAAGTAAAACCGACATCCAGAGGTGTAATACCGTCACCCAGAGGAATAATATCGACACCCAGAGTAATGCTGTCACAAAGAGGAGTAATATTGCCACCTAGAGGAGTGATAATGTCACCCAGTTGTGTAACACCGAAATACAGAGGAATAATATAGTCGCCCAGAGGAGTAATATCGACGCGCAGAGCAATGCTGTCACCCAGAGAAGTTATACCGACATCCAGAGGAGAAATACCGACACCCAGAGGATTAATAGCGAAATCCAGAGGAATAAGAAATCCATCCAGAGGAGTAATACCGACACTCAGTGGAGTAATACTTTCACCCAGATGAGTAATATTGACACACAGAGGAGCAATACCGACACCCAGTGGAGTGGAATCTCACGCAGAGGAGTACTACTGACACCCAGAGGCGCAATACCGACATCCAGAGGAGTAATACCGACATCCAGAGTATTAATACCTATGTCGACAGGAGAAATACCGATACACAGAGGAGTAATACCGCCACCCAGAGGAGTAATACCGATAGGCAGATGAGTAATAATGACACCCAGACGAGTAATACCAACCCAGAGGTGTAATAGCGACATCCAGAGGAGTAATACTTTCACCCAGCAGATTAATACCGTCACACAGAGGAGTAATTCCGATATCCAGAGGAGTAATACTGTCACCCAGGGGAGTAATACCGACGTTCAGAGGAGTAATATCGGCACCCAGAGGAGTAATACCGACACCCAGCAAAATAATACCGTCACCCAGTGGAGTAATACCGACATCCAAAGGAGTAGTATCGGCAGCCAGAGGTGTAATACCGACATCCAGAGGAGTGATATCGTAATCCAGAGTCGTAATAGCGAACCTCAGAATGTGTAAAAACGCCATCCAGATGAGTAATACCGATATCCAGAGGAGTAATATCGACACCAGAGTAATGCCGTCACCCAGAGGAGTAATAATGGCACCAGAGGAGTAATATCGACATCCAAAGGAGTAATATCGTCACCCACAGGTGTAATACTGTCGATTAATACTGTCTCCCAGAGGAGTAATACCGACACCCAGAGGAGCAATACCGGAACCCAGAGTAGCGATACCGACACCCAGATGAGTAATACCGACATCCAGAGGAGTAATATCTACTTCGGCAGTAGTAATAGCGACACCCGGAGGAGTAATACCGTCAGCCACATGAGTAATATCGATACGCAGAGGAGTAATACTGACACCCAGACGGGTAATAGCAACCAGAGGATTAATACCAACATCCAGAGGTGTAATATCGACACCCAGAACAGTAATACCGCCATCCAGAGGATTAATACCGATACCCAGAGGAGAGATATCGACATCCAGAGGAGTAATACTTTCACCCAGAGGAGTAATACTGACATCCATAAGTGTAATACTGTCACCCACGGAAGTAATACCTACGTCCAGCGGAGTAATATCGACACTCAGAGGAGTAATACCGACATCCATAGGAGTAATACAGTCACCAAGCGGTGTAAAACCGACATGCTAAGGAATAATATCGAGAGTCAGAGGAGTAATACCGATATCCATAGGAGTAATGCCGCCACACAGAGGACTAATACCGAAACCCAGAGGAGGAATACCGACACCCAGAGGAGTAATACTTTCACTCAGAGGAGTAATACCTTCATCCAGAGGTGTAATACCGAAACCCAGAGGAGTAATACTTCCTCCCAAAGGAGTAATATTGACACCCAGAGGAATAATACCGACAGCCAGAGGAGGAATACCGTCACCAGAGGAGTAATACCGACATGCAGATGAGTAATACCGAAACCCATAGGAGTAATACCGACACCCAGAGGAGCAATACTTTCACACAGAGGAGTAATACCTTCATCCAGAGGAGTAATACCGAAACCCAGAGGAGTAATACTTACTCGCAGAGGAGTGATATTGGCAACCAGAGGAGCAATACCGATACTCAGCGGAGTAATACTGAAACCCATAGGAGCACTACCGACATCCATGGGAGTAATACCGACATCCAGAGGAGTAATACCGACACCAAGAGGAGGAATGCCGTCACCAGAATAGTTATACCGACACGCAGAGCAGTAATATCTATATCCAGACGAGTAATATCAAACCAGACGTGTAATACCGACATCCAGAGGTGTAATACTGATACCAAGATGAGTAATACTTTCACCAAGAGGAATAATACCGAAACCCAAAGGAGTAATAGGGACACCCAAATGAGTAATACCGTCACCCACAGGAGTAATATCGACACGCAGAGTAATGTCGTCACAGAGAGGAGTAATTCAGTCACCCAGAGGAGTAATAATGTCAGCCAGGTGTGTAATTCCGACATCTTGATGAGTAATACCGTCACCCAGAGTAGTAATATCCACGCCCAGAGCAATGCCGTCACCCCGAGGAGTAATATTGTCACCCAGAGGAGTAATACTGTCACCCAGGGGAGTAATACCGACGTCCCGAGGAGTTATACCGACACCAGAGGAGCAATACCTAAACCCAGAGGAACAATACTTTCACCCAGAGGAGACATACTGACACCCGGGGATTAATAACGACATCCAGAGGAGTAATATTTACACCCAGAGGAGCAATACCGACACCCAGAGGAGTAATACTGAAACCCATAGGATCACTACCGACATCCAGAGGACTAATACCGTCACCCACAGGAGTACTAGCGACACCCAGAGTAATGTCGTCACCCCGACATCCAAAGAAGTAATACCTTCATTCAGAGGAGGAATACCGTCACCAGAGGAGTAATACCGACACGCAGAAAACTAATATCGAAATCGAGACGATTAATATCAACCCAGAGAAGTAATACCGACATCCAGAGGTGTAATACTGACACCAACAATGAGTAACACTTTCACCCACAGGAGTAATACCGATCCCAGAGGAGTAATAGCGACACCCAAAGGAATAATACCGTCACCCAGAGGAGTAATGCCGACATCCAGATTTGTGATACTGTCACCCAGATGAGTAATACCGTCACCCAGAGAGTAATACCGACAGCCAGAGGAGTAATAGTGACATCCAGAGGAGTAGTAACGTCACCCAGAGGAGTAATACCGACGCCCAGACGAGTAATACTTTCACCCAGTGGAGTAATAACGAGATCCAGAGGAGTGATACGGTCACCCAGGGGAGTTATACCATCACCGACAGGAGTAATACCAACACCCAACAAAGTAATACCGACATCCAGAGGAGTAATACCATCAGCCAGAGGAGTAATATCGACACCCAGAGCAAAGCTGTCACAAAGAGGAGTAGTATTTCCACCTACAGGAGTAATATTGTCACCCAGCTGTGTAATACCGAAATCCAGAGGAATAACATTCACCCAGAGGAATAATATCGATGCCCAGAGCAATGCTGTCACCCAGAGGAGTGATACCGACATCCAGATGAGTAATATCGACACCCAGAGGATTAATAGCGAAATCCAGAGGAATAATAACGCCATCCAGAGAAGTAATACCGAAACCCAGGGGAGTAATACTTTCACCCAGAGGAGTAATATTGACCCCCAGAGGAGCAATGCCGACACCCAGTGGAGTAAAACTTCACCCAGACGAGTAATACTGACACCCAGAGGAGCAATAATGACATCCAGCGGAGTAATACCTACATCCGGAGTATTAACACCTACATAAATATGAGTAATACCTATACCAAGAGGAGTAATACCGCCACCCAGAGGAGTAAAACCGATAGGCAGATGAGTAATACTGACACTCAGACGAGCAATACCAAGCCAGAGGAGTAATACCGACATTTAAAGGTGTAATACCGACCCACTGAGGAGTAATACTTTCACCCAACTGAGTAATACCGTCACACAGAGCAGTAATACCGATATCCAGAGGAGTAATACTGTCACCCAGGGGAGTAATACCGACGTCCAGAGGAGTAATATCGACACCCAGAGGAGTAATACCGACACCCAGCAAAGTAATACCGTCACCCAGCTGAGTAATACCGACATCCAAAGGAGTAATATCGGCACCCAGAGGAGTAATACCGACATCCAGTGGAGTAAGAAACTCAACCAGAGGAGTAATACCGACACCCGGAGGAGTAATATCGTCATCCAGAGGCGTAATACCGAACCTCAGACGTGTAATATCGCCATCCAGATGAGTAATACCGATATCCAGAGGAGTAATGTCGGCACCCAGAGTAATGCCGTCACCCAGAGGAGTGATAATGCCACCAGAGGAGTAATATCGACATCCAAAGGAGTAATATCGTCACCAACAGGGGTAATACTGTCGATTAATACTGTCTCCCAGAGGAGTAATAGCGACATCCACAGGAGTAATACCGTCACCCAAAGGAGTAATAACGACACTTAGAGGAGTAATACCGTCACCAAGAGGTGCAATACTGTTGAGTAATACTGTCACCCACTGGAGTAATACCGTCAACCAGAGCATTAATCCCGACACTGGGAGGAGTAATAGTGACATCGAGATGAATAATTCCGAAACCAGAGGAATAATACCGGCACCCAGACGAGTAATACCGACACCCAGAGGTATAATACTGTAACCCAGAGGAGTAATATAGTCGAGTAATACCGTCACCCAGTGGAGTAATACCGAGATCCAGAGGAGTGATACGGTCACCCAGGGGAGTTATACCGTCACCGACAGGAGTAATACCGACACCCAACAATGTAATACCGCCATCCAGAGGAGTAATACCATCACCCAGAGGAGTAATATCGACACCCAGAGCAAAGCTGTCACAAAGAGGAGTAGTATTGCCACCTAAAGGAGTAATATTGTCACCCAGGTGTGTAATACCGAAATCCAGAGGAATAACACAGTCACCCAGAGGAGTAATATCGACGCCCAGAGCAATGCTGTCACCCAGAGGAGTGATACCGACATCCAGATGAGTAATACCGACACCCAGAGGATTAATAGGGAAATCTAGAGGAATAATAACGCCATCCAGAGAAGTAATACTGAAACCCAGGGGACTAATACTTTCACCCAGAGGAGTAATATTGACCCCAGAGGAGCAATGCCGACATCCAGTAGAGTAAAAGTTCACCCAGAGGAGTAATACTGACACCCAGAGGAGCAATACCGACATCCAGAGGAGTAATACCTACATCCGGAGTATTAATACCTACATCGACATGAGTAATACCGATACCCAGAGGAGTAATACCGCCACCCAGAGGAGTAATACCGATAGGCAGATGAGTAATACTGACACTCAGACGAGTAATACCAAGCCAGAGGAGTAATACCGACATTTAAATGTGTAATACCGACACACAGAGGAGTAATACTTTCACCCAGCTGAGTAATACCGTCACACAGAGCAGTAATACCGATATCCAGAGGAGTAATACTGTCACCCAGGGGAGTAATACCGACGTCCAGAGGAGTAATATCGACACCCAGAGGAGTAATACCGACACCCAGATGTATAATACTGTAACCCAGAGGAGTAATATAGTCGAGTAATACTGTCACCCAGTGGAGTAATACCGAGATCCGGAGGAGTGATACGGTCACCCAGGGGAGTTATACCGTCACCGACAGGAGTAATACCGACACCCAACAAAGTAATACCGCCATCCAGAGGAGTAATACCATCACCCAGAGGAGTAATATCGACACCCAGAGCAATGCTGTCACAAAGAGGAGTAGTATTGCCACCTAAAGGAGTAATATTGTCACCCAGGTGTGTAATACCGAAATCTAGAGGAATAACACAGTCACCCAGAGGAGTAATATCGACGCCCAGAACAATGCTGTCGCCCAGAGGAGTGATACCGACATCCATATGAGTAATACCGACACCCAGAGGATTAATAGGGAAGTCTAGAGGAATAATAACGCCATCCAGAGAAGTAATACCGAAACCCAGGGGAGTAATACTTTCACCCAGAGGAGTAATATTGGCCCCCAGAGGAGCAATGCCGACACACAGTGGAGCAAAATTTCACCCAGAGGAGTAATACTGACACCCAGAGGAGGAATACCGAAATCCAGAGGAGTAATACCTACATCCGGAGTATTAATACCTACATCGACATGAGTAATACCGATACCCAGAGGAGTAATACCGCTACCCAGAGGAGTAATACCGATAGGCAGATGAGTAATACTGACACTCAGACGAGTAATACCAAGCCAGAGGAGTAATACCGACATTTAAAGGTGTAATACCGACACACAGAGGAGTAATACTTTCACCCAGCTGAGTAATACCGTCACACAGAGCAGTAATACCGATATCCAGATGAGTAATACTGTCACCCAGGGGAGTAATACCGACGTCCAGAGGAGTAATATCGACACCCAGAGGAGTAATACCGACACCCAGCAAAGTAATACCGTCACCCAGCGGAGTAATACCGACATCCAAAGGAGTAATATCGGCACCCAGAGGAGTAATACCGACATCCAGTGGAGTAATAACGTCAACCAGAGGAGTAATACCGACACCCGGAGGAGTAATACCGTCATCCAGAGGCGTAATACCGAACCTCAGACGTGTAATATCGCCATCCAGATGAGTAATACCGATATCCAGAGGAGTAATATCGGCACCCAGAGTAATGCCGTCACCCAGAGGAGTGATAATGTCACCAGAGGAGTGATATCGACATCCAAAGGAGTAATATCGTCACCCACAGGGTTAATACTGTCGATTAATACTGTCTCCCAGAGGAGTAATAGCGACATCCACAGGAGTAATACCGTCACCCAAAGGAGTAATACCGACACTTAGAGGAGTAATACCGTCACCAAGAGGTGTAATACTGTCGAGTAATACTGTCACCACTGGAGTAATACCGTCACTCAGAGCATTAATCCCGACACTGAGAGGAGTAATAGTGACATCGAGATGAATAATTCCGAAACCAGAGGAATAATACCGGCACCCAGACGAGTAATACCGACACCCAGAGGTATAATACTGTAACACAGAGGAGTAATACAGTCGAGTAATACTGTCACCCAGAGGAGTAATACCTACATCCATAGGAGTAATAGCGAAATCCAGATGATTAATACCGTTATCCAGAGGAGTGATACCGAAACCCACAGGAGTAATACTTTCACCCAGACGAATAATATTGACACCCAGAGGGGCAATTCCTTCACCAAGAGGAGTAATACTGGCACCCAGAGGATTAATACGGACACCCAGGGGAGTATTACCGACACCCAGAGGAGTAATACCGTCACTCAGAGGTGTAATACCGACATCCAGAGGAGTAATACCGGCAGACAGAAGAGTAATATAGTCACCCAGAGCAGTAAACCGACATCCAAGGTGGTAATACCTGCACCAAGAGGAGTAATACTGACATCCACAGGAGTAATACTGACACTCAGAGGCGTATTCCGACACTCAGATGAGTAGTACCGACACCCAGAGGAGTAGTAGCGACATCCAGAGGAGTAATACCGACATGCAGAGGAGTAATACTGAACCCAGAGGAGGAATGTCGAAACACGGAGG